>NW_009627074.1:0-26376 GCF_000690535.1 Cariama cristata
GTTAAACCACGACATATCTCTGTATATCATATCTTATCTGTAATTACAGGATCTTCTCCAAGGCTGCATACCAAAACTGTTCCCGAGTCAGGAGCTAAACCCAGACTTCCTAACTGAGAGTTCCTGCTCTAACAACTAGCTGAGCTCTCACGGCAATAGCAAAGCAAAGTTAAAAGTCCTGCAGATGTCTGGTTGCACTTTATCAAAAAAGAGCACAGAACCTACAAAAAGTGGGACATGAATAAACTGCTGTCAAGGCCACTGGCTTCTGCATTTGTAAATTCTACTCCAGACTCCCTTTATCTAACATTTTAAAGCGATTTAAAACTCTGAGCCTTGGTTTTGAATTCCTCTGTATAATACATAAACTTATCTATTTTGTGGGATGGTGATAAAGAAGATTACATTGTTTTCATTGTCAGCTACCAAGAACTTTCTTAGCTGTGAGATCAGGCTATAAAGTTGTGGTTGCTATTTTTTTAAATGCTGTCAGAGCTCAAATAAAGAAGAGCAAAAGCCTATTAATATAACATTTGTTGTTCCAGTTTCTTTCACCTACTACTCCTTTTCAAATCACCATGGGCTCAGACTTGAGAGATAATTTTCCTTTTAGATTTATTTTGCCGATTAGAATTTGGACCTGATATTCATTATATTTTGAGGCTGAATTCTGACAGTAGGTGTACTTGCTAAATTTATGAGCTTTGTTCTAATGAAGAATTGACTCCAGCTGCAATGTGTATGAAATACTCCCAATTCCTTACTCAACTAATCATAAAATGGTTTGACAGAACTGTGTTTCATAGAACTGAGTTGTGGTCTTAGTACACCAGGACCTATAAAGCAAAGCAGTTGTGGTGGGGGCCCGTATATTTTAAACAAAGGTGGCAAAATTTATTCCTTTTTGTTCTTCGTAGATATTCCTGAGCGGATGCAAGCCAGCGTATAAAACAATGAAACTGGCCATTTGACATTCTTAGTAAGTTACATGATTTCATTACTTTTTCCTTGCCCTTACAATAGAGGGTTTTTTCATAGATCTCGTTTTACACAGTTGTTTTCTCTTATCTGCTTACTGACGCAATAACGTGAAATCTGTTACAAGTACTTACAAACTTGATCTAGATCTAATGGCACCTGGCAAGCAGCCCTGGAGTGCAACAGTTTTCTGGGTGATGGGTAACAACATTTTATCACATAAATCTCAGTCAAATTAGCTATTTTTGGCCTGTGGAATTTTTCACAGGAGCTTCCATCGTTACATCTGATCTGGCTTCTGTAAATACCAGTGTGGACTACTGATGGAAGGCAAGCCTTGATCTGACTGCACGTCGGCCCACAATGAACTAACCTTCTCAGCAGAAATGACAGGATTTCATTACTTGGTGAGATCCTCCCCTCTCTCTCTCTCTCATTCTGCCTTTTCAACTCAAGCTACTGCCAGGGCCTTTGCCACAAAGCAGTTCTCGTGTGAGCTCTGAGCAGCAGTAGAAACATTTCAGAATTGATAAATCGACCTGCTATATTTGCTGCTGTCCTGTATACCAAAAGTGTGCACTTGTCTGGAACTAAACCGTCCCTCCCCACGCCATTGTCCCTCCCCACTCCATTCCCTGCAAGCTCATTTTCTACAATAATGCCTACAAACGTAACCACTTCATAACTATTATATTCAACTTCTTTCTTCTTGCTTCTGTGTCAGCTTTCACAAATGCAGATGATGACAGTAAAACAGAGAGAAAGTAGGTGTGCTTCTGGTGGAGCAGAGAAAGGCTAAATATCCTCTCTGCGTTAAGTGTCTACCTTATGAGTTAAAATCTTTTGTGTTGTTTGCAAAAGTGTGAAAAAAAGTGTTTAGCTTCCATCTCTGTCGTCTTCTGCTGCCACACCACAGAGAAATTGTGTGCCTTTCACAGAATTCATGATCTTCAAGACTGCTGCTTAAGTGATTTAGTGAAATTAATATGGTCACTCCTCTGTCACCTTATTTAAAGAGAAAACTGGTTGTAGGAGGAGCCACTGCCACTGAGGTGCGAAAACTTTAAGTTCTCTACTCTTACCAAAGGAGTGAGGAGACCCAGTGTCCGTATGCTGCTCTCCTGGGAGCTGGTGCTGGTTTGCAATTCCAATAGCCAACCTAATGACCGAGCAAGGTCCTTTCCTAAGACAGGGTTAGGGTCAAAGTACAGATGTTGTTAGCCTGCAGTTAAAACCATACCTTTTTGCAAAAGTACGGATTTAACCCTAAAAGTCACTAGAATTCAGACCTTTGTAAATGCCCAGGTGAGAGAACCTGGCAGCAACCCTTACCTTTTGCATACTCCACGGCTGCTTTCTCTTTACGTTGTCACTGCTTGCGGAGGTTTTGGAAAGTATTTTGAACATTGTTGCCATGTGTAGGCAACTGATATTGATTGCTTATACAAATTATATTAAACAGAGATGTACATTTTAAAATATGCTATGTGATTCTCGCTTAATCCTCTATTTTAAACCATGAATTGGCTCAAGGAAGTTGTTGTAATTTTCCTGATTCTAGCAGAGACCACGATGTACGTGAGACATTGTCGCCTTTCTGAGAAGGCAATTCTGCCCTTAGTTTGTCAGTGCTTGGTTATTAATTTTTAAATATAATTTAAGTGGAAAGTTCCTGGAGTGTCAGCAAGGTTTTCTCATCTTAGCAACAACTGCTGTCTCTCTTACTTCTGCTTGTGTAATCTGTGGTATATTTTCACCTATTTCTTCTCACTAATGTAGGCTTTAGCTATGCTGCTTTAGGCAGAACACTTAAAAATGTGGAGGATGTGCCGGTGGGTTGGCGGAATCAGGCATTTGCACAATGTTGTTTTTACATTAATCTGAAGTTTGACAAATATTCTATTTATATTCAGTAGTGCCTTTGTGTAATAAAATGTGTCAGTACATATGTGCATATTTTCAGCTAAATGGAGTACAGAATAAAGATATGATTTATGAATGGTGCCAGATACTTCTAGTGTAATGTGCAATATTCGATAACTAACAAATATAAACAGTTCCATTATAATGCATTAACCACAGAATAATCTACTGCGGGGAGAGGCAGGTACATATATATGTGTATTATATTATAAATACGCCCCCTTATCTCTTCTATTTCAAGCTCAACATAAAAATCAGTCCCCAAATTGCCAACGTGCAGACACACAGCAGTTGCTGTACTAAGTCAAAGCAATCTTACTCAAAGACTTACTCAATGTAGGTGGGTTCAGATACCGGAGAGGCAGGTATTAACTTTTCGTAAAGGACAAATTGTCCATTAACATAATGTTGAGGATTGGGAAAGAGCAGACTTTAATTAGTTTAAAATAACTCCTCTGTAAACTAAATAGCAAAAGTCCTTCTCTGCCTGTGATAATTTTCGTTGTTCATCCTTGGACCTGTATCTATTTCTGATACAGTTTCTTTAAGAGGGATAAACGAACAGAATATTTGTGATGAGACTACCATTAATATGATACAACTTTACAATAGTTTTATTATTATTCTTGAATCTGTTCTTCAGTGGTTACGAGGCATATGAAAGTGCCTTGGGATGCTGCACACTGCAAGCTGGACCCTTGCAAGAATCCAGATTTAAAAGTAAAAATTCAAACCCACAGTTCAACCTTTTTTTTTTCCCCTCTTTTTTTTTAATCGCAGTCACTTCTGCTGTTTGGCTCACTCTGCAGTCCCACAGGCTCATGGATGGGAGACGAAGCAGGAGTGACTGGCTGGAAGCAGTGAGAGGGAACAGTAAGTGGAAGGAATGCAAAGGGAAGGTAGTTCTTAAGCTGAAGAAACACTGAAAACCCCTGCGAACAAGCTTAATTTCTGATTAAAGTTTTCATGAAACTAAATTATTCATCTGCCTAATCATGCTGCTCTGATGCTGTCAGAATGTTTCCTGTTTTTTTAATTAACATCAGTTAGCGAAAAAGACACATTACTGTGGATGAGGTGAGGGAGAGAAAGGGAAAGCGTCTTGGAGGAGACAGGTGTGGCTGGAATTACTACTGTTTGGGTAATCTCCGTTCCTTAAGGCTCTTGGGGACAAAAAGAGCGGCCTCAGGGAAATTATGCTGCCTAGTGAAGTATCAGTTATTTGCTGAATGCTGATAGCTTCTGCTTGTTATTGAAGGCAATATCAATGTAATGACAATCGTTACTGGATGTTTTTTCCCCTTCATATTCATCTTGAGTAAGGCAACACTCACCTCTCCGTTACTTGTTTACAAATTAATAAATGGGAGGGAACGGTCTAATACACACGTTTGTGAACAATCAGCAAGTGGGAATAGTTGCTTGGATTTCACTGTGCATCCATACTTAGGTCTATAAAACATTAAAATTAACCTCCTTAAATTAGCACGTCAGCTTATTGCTGGGCATTTCTGGGTAGTGAAAAGTTCAGTCACAATTGATTCCATCTTAAAAAGTGTGGAAAAAATTAAGTGATGCTGATTGAAGCACCCAACAAGAAATCTGAGAAATTAATCTAGACTACAGAGGGCTCAGAGTGACACTTCCCTGCTCATCAGCAGTGATTTTAAACAAACAGAACTTTGCAGGACAAGGAAAGAGGAAGGCTGTGGAGAAGGTGGGGAAAAAAAGAGTAAAATACTGATTTGGAAAACCTGATAGGAACTTTCTTTCCCTGGGCCAGAGTGCATTTGCTATAATCCCAAGTCAGTCTTCCTCCATTTGAGAGACGCTCAGGAGTTAGCTGCCACCCTCTTCTAGCAACTGTCACCTAATCACAATTTGCAGTCCATGCTCAGGAACCCCAGATTTTAGGCAATCCCAGTTTATAATTCCCGAGGGTTGTAGAGTTTGTTATCCCTGCTGTACTTGGACCACAACTCAAATGCCTCCTCAAGGCTGCTGCAGCTGATGACCCCAGCCTGAAGATCCTTCATCCCAGTCATCTGGCAAATGCTGTCAGCACTCCCACTTTTCATTGGATCACCTCTTTCAGCAGCTCCAGCAGCATTTTCTGTCTGTTAGGCAAAGCCAGTGCATTATAGATTTCCTTTGCTGAATATTTTCACTGAGACTTTACCCACAGAAGACAGGCTTTTCCTCCCCTCTCTGAACTCACACGGCTCTGTGCCCTCTCACTGACCGTCAGAGCGTTGCTTTCTGCAAGCACAACAAAAGTAATCCTCTGGCTGATGCATTTTTAAACATGAATGCAAGTGTTAAAGACATCTCAGCTTTAAAAATACATTTGTGTAGTGGGTTTTGTTGGCTTTTTTTAAACAAAACTCTCCAATTCTTGCATAACATATAGGCAAAGGAGTCCTGGCCTCTCTGATCATATCTTCCAGCTCTTCAAAAAGGTAATTAGGAGAGGAAAGGAAGGGAAGATGAAAAGAGGTTTGAATGTGCAATGAGAAGGCGGTATAGCAACTAATGTACAGTTAGGTGTAGGAAAGGAAGGTTGTAGCAAAGAGCCAGGTCATTGTCACAGGGCAGAGAAGTTTCAGTCTGAAAAAGGAAAAGTTCCCTTCTGTGGGAGGGGATGCACACTACAAAATTGCTGTTACTGCCTAACTTCAATTCCTGGCTGATTTTTCTCTACCATCTTTGGTAAAGACGATAGGAAACAGCCATTGCTCTCAGTGTCCCAAATGAGAGTCCCTTGTACAGATCTGCCCTGATTTTGGTATTGCTCTTGTACCTCTTAAACTGGCAGTCGTGCATCTGGTTCCTTCCAGTTCTGATCCAGAGACAGCACACTCCTTAAATTAGACTTCCATTTATCTTAGTTATCTTGATTTATGCAGCATTCTGTGGAACATTCATCATACAGCTAATCTTGAGTAACCTTGAGTAATATTTTAATCTTTCTGCCCCTAATTTTACCCTTTCTTTTCTCAGCCTTAGCCTTGAAGACTTCTCTTTCTGCCCTTGAAAAAATACCTGTAAAAGCTTAGCAGATAACTCATACTTTCCTCTCCGAAATTTTTCTCCCAAACTCTTTCCTTCTCCTCCGCAGGTCTGTTTCCCCACCATGGTTAAAACTGTTGGAAGGTTTGAGGTATTTAAAGGGGCACCTCACTGGTGTGATAGTGATTGCCTACAAAATCTTTGGGCTAATTTCACAGCACAAAGTGGGGGTAAACTATTGGTTCTTACCAGTTCTCAATATATGCTTTATTGAATTTGGGGCTAGGGAGATGTTTTTGTTATGATATTTTTACTATTTTGCTTTTCTAGAAGCTTCAGAATGTTTAAAACTTTGTTAAGTTGTTTCACAAACACTTCTTGTGCGCCTCTAGACCAAACTGATGACCGAGGCATCAAATAATACTTCCCAGTCATTCTATTTCAAATTCTTTTCTTCAGGGACTAGGTCTTATTTATTTAAAGCTTAATACATTTTAAACCTCAGTCATGTCCTCTGTTATCGTTCTCCCACACTCCCGCGACCTGTGGGCTTCTAAGGGCATGTCTTTAGCCAGGCTTCTTCCTAGCCAGACCCCCTCTAGGCTGCGTTCTGCAGACCGTCCTTCCCTTCAGAGCCAAGTATGATAAATGAGGATCTTTCCATATCCAGGCTTTCTGGCAACAGCTCTGCAGTAATCCCTGGCAGCAGAACTAGGAGCCTTTTCTTGTGGTGATCTCAAAGCTCTCTTCTGGTCTGGGGCCACATAAGCCTGAAATCAAGCCTGCCTCCCTCAGAAATGGGTCACTCCACTCAACCTCACTGATTTACATCGATTTACTAGAAGAGTACTCTCAAACCTGTCAATAGTTTTGCACTCCTTCCTGTGTTTCCTTTCTCCTCCCTGTACATGCTTATCTTTACTTAGAAAAAAACTGGAACAATAGAAGGAATCACATTGTATTTAGTTAGCAAGTTTGTGCAACTGAAGCATGAAAAATTCAGAGGCCAAGCTAAAAATTTATTTTGTAGCTCAACATAATGTGTGAGGATCTGAGAGGTCTCCAAGCAGCAAGTGATTTCACAAACTGTACTCCATGCACGCTAGTGCAGAGCGTACTAAGGACAGAATTGCAGCTTTAATGAGTTTTGTATCTTGATTTCTGCATAGTTTAGTGCTTGACTCTGAAAAATAGCCACACACAGCCAAATTTTGTAATTCTTACCATCTCTATGAAGCGATTTGATGAGAGTTTAAAATGGGACTTGTTGCCTTTGCTTTCTCTTGAGGTCACTTCTGAGCACTTAATGGATCCAGCTTGAACACAGCAAAGGTGCAGCTTTGTTGCCTCCATGTTGATGAGTTCCTGCTCTGGGTTTCTGCTGAAAACAAAAGAGAGAGGAAAGATTTTATTGTGAGATTTCCCACAGGAGTATTTTATGCAGGCTGGGATGTTTGCCAGCAGTATGATATACAAGAAATACCACTCCTTGGTTAAAGGCCTGAATATGTTACTGATGACTGAGTGTTTCTAGCATGTAATGTGTGCTCAGGGGGTGTATATGAAGCAAAAAGGATGCTTTTGTACCAGTTTCCCAGGAACTGTGTATTTACTTCCCAAGTAACCACCACCGCAGCTGGCACATTCGTGGGTAACTCTAGCAAAGAAGAAACATGACAGTGACGACCTCACTTGCCAGCCATGACACACATCTACCTGACCATGAATGAAATATGTTGGCGGGACTGCACAGAGACATTTGTCTGGGCAGCACTCTTTTCTGGACTGCAATCTGCAGAGCTGGAAATCCAATAGGCACTGAATTCACATACATGTCCATAAAATATTTCTGAACGCTGCAGAAGGTCTCCTAGTGGGAAGCAGGAAACGATGTTCCTGGAGATATTCTGGCAGTCAGAAAAAACACTGTTCCCTCAGAGTCTTCTTGCTGTAGCAGCAAGCCACTGTACTCGCTTGCCTTCCACGTGGTAGCTTGGGAATGTAACTATTTCTTGCTTCCAAATGCATTAGGTAGACTCAGATGCCCATTTTAACTGTCAAATGTAATCAAACTGGAAAAAGTAGAATGCAGGAATTTCCAAGTGCCTGTTGCAAGACACTTGAATTTGTTCACTTTTTCCCTCATTTTCCAAAAGCTTTTTTTTTTTAAAAAAAAAAGGTACTGGAGATCCTGAATTTTCTTTTTTTTTTTTCCCTACTGGGAAAGAAAACAAAGAAGATGAACATACATAAAGAGAGAAAAGCTCCTATACAAATACTGTTTGGGTTTGCCCTGGGATAAAGCAAATAAACAAAAAGTTCTTCATTGACCAAACTTTAGTATATTTTTAATAGAATTTCTATTTGAGAAAGCTTATGAATTTAAGAAACATACGGGATTACTCAAATAGTGTTTTGACCAACAACGATGTGTTGTCTTTTTGGAAAAGATCCTCCTTTTATATCAGGTAGTTCAGAAATAGTATTAAATATTAAGAGAACTTAAGTGCCTGTTTAGCAAACACAAACCTTGACTAGAAAACGTTTCCAACCTTATAAATTGGATCAGTTTGGATATGAAAAAGTAGATTTATATTCTTTGCAGAAGAGATGAAAGACATTTGAACTGTTCATCAATAATTAAAGTAGTACTGAATATGGTAGTACTTTCCCATCTCACTGTGTGGTAGATAGTTGGATAAATCCACCTTATTTTCATTGCCTTTTCATCCAACAAGGGTTCTGCTCTTTGTGTCAAATAATCAGCAACCTGACCAGAAGGTAAAACTATGCTACAGTCACATAACTCCAATGAATAGTTTTGTGACTTTCATATCTTCTGAATGTGCCAGAGGATTGGAGTAGCAGCTAGAAGTGAGTAGTACCATGTCCCGCTCAATCAAATAGGCTGGGCAAAAGTAAAAATCCGCTATGCAGCTAAGCAAGAAAATACTGCCACTTCCAGTCATCTCTGAGTTATCAGTGAATTATTCAGTCCATTTCACAATGCCAAAAGCACAGTGTATCACTAAAAAGCTGTTGAACCTAAACACATGGATGCATTTATTGTAAACTTAAAAAGTATGTATTTAGGTTTACATTGAGACTTATGCTCAGTCTAAATGACTTTTCCATAAAAAGTGAAATCATACAAGTAAAAGTATAAATGTATGATATGAAAAAGCAGTAATTTCTATACTCATACAGAGACTTTTTATGGAGATGCTGAGGAGTGCTGACATATAGTGGTTCGGGGCAAGTGAGATTCTCTCATAACAGTTCATGTCAGCTGTTGATGGTGTAGTGAAAGGATGTGTTGTATGGGTGTCGTGTGGGAAATGGCCCTACTCAAACAGTTACTGACTCAGCTCCATTGATTTTGGCAGGAATCTTCCTGACATAGAGCTTGATATTGAAGGATGCTGAACTACCGTCTTAGCACCCCAGGGGATGGGGTCTCAAGAGCTTCACTGGAGACTACTTCTTACTGATTTTAAGTCAGCTTGTTGTAACATGTACCACGTTAATCTTGCAGGATGAAGCCAGCAGAGCAGCACCGTAGCAGATACAACAGCCATGTGCGCATTGTGGGTTGGACGCGTTTGGGGTAAAATCCATTTGAAGTGGTTGCGTGCGATCCAGTCTCCAGGTTCACAGCCTGGGTGCACGCAGGACCGGGGCAAATCAAGCATCTCTTCCAAAAGGTCCCCACTTCTCAGGGACCGGAGGATGAGAGCTGTAGGGTGCATAGCACGCACCACTCGAGTACCTGACACGCGATTCTCTGTGCACTGGCAATACGTAGTCTGGAAAATAACTGGGCATGAAAAGGACTGAAGATTTCTAACTCTCTTTAAACAGACTGCTGCTCTTCTGTGAAGAAACTGAAGTGAAAAAAGGTCTCCATGACTCCAGCGTGTTTCCATGAGAGGTAGTGTTTTGTATCTTTGTATCACATTTTATATCTTTAAGGTAGCATTTTTAAGGTACCGAAAGCCAAAAAAAACCCCTGGAACTAATTGCTAAAATTAAAATAGCAACGAGGAACTATCTATGGTTTGGAAAAAGACGTACATATACATAACATAAAATGTATTTTTGGTTTTATATACTTGTACACACCACTTCCATCCAGCCAATCCCATTTATTTAGCACATGCATATGTGTTTCCACCTGTATAAGCCTCCCAGAACAAGACAAGGATTTGCCAAATAAAGTCCTTCTATATTTATGCAGCCAAAGATTAGTTTCTATCATTTTCATTCTGCAATTATTTAGCTATCCCAAGATTATTTTTTTTTTTGAAAGATCAGAATTTTATGTTCCTGAGCACAACTGCAAGTTATCTGCCACACTCACAATGAATCGTGTCTGTCCTTGTGGTCGTGCATTACTGCTCCTGTATCTCTTTATATTAAAATTGGTTTAGATCTCCACATGTTTTTTTAATGTTCCATTACTTTGGGATTCTAACGTAGTTTCCTGTAAGCATTTCAAGAAAAAAAAAAAAAAAAGAAAAAAAGGGAAAAAAAAAAGAAGCTAGCTGAAAAATTAGTACCATTTCAGTCTCCTCTGTTACTGTAGTACTTGTGTGTGGTAAAAAAGTTTGGAAGGCAACCCTACAAGAGGGTGGCATTCTGGCCTTGCCCAGGGCAGGGAGAGGCATGGGGTGAGGGGCCACGGCAGGGGCCGATACCCCCACGGTGCTACAGGGGCTGATACCCCCACGGTGCTGTGCTGACCCAGCCCACAACGCCATCCTTACCTTCGCCCTGTCAGAGCCCCTCATCAGCCGCTCGGACAAAATGGAGGATCGGATCAGTTTTTCTCTTCTGCATCCGTGACACAGCTGTGGGCACAGCTGGGTTAGCTGCCATCATGAGGCGAGGGGGAAAGAGACAAGAACAGACAAAACATCTTTTTTGGTTTTTTTTCCTTCTGAGCTTGAGAAACAATGTCTTCAAATGTTAAGCTAATTTGGTTAAGAACCATGTGTCTCTTGTCATAATTTTTGTTGTTGTTCTGTCCTGAACCCGAGTGGACCCCCAGGGCAAACGGCCCCAGCACCATTTGGTAGCCCCTCGCTGGGACTAGAAGTCCGTGTCAAGTTCAGGAGCTGTAGGGACTTCTTAGCGGGAGTAGCCTGCAACACTGAGCAGGCCTCCCGAGCCCTTTCATCGACAGGTGATAAGTCACCTAACATTTCTTTGGAGCCATCATCTGCAGAAGAGACAGAAAAATGGGGAAAACCAAGTAGAGGGAAATAGGGAATTCTCTCTGACAGCTCATAGCTCTGGACCGTGGCAAAGTCCTGCGCCCGGTTCTGCCAGGTACCTGAGCGGGTGCCTAATTCAAACACCAGACTTTGCTTACGACCGTGAACGTTGCTCCACACGCTCTTGGAGCAAAGTGCTTTAACAGAACAGATCTGGAAGAAGTTGGTCCCTTGTTACGATCAAATCCGACAAGTCCCAAACTGCCTGTGCTGGAGTCAACTTGAACAGTTAATCCCATGCTCCAAAAGAAATACCAAAAGACCTTTTTTAGATGTTACCGAAGAATCGGCCAGTGTCTGATTTGCTACTTTCACATTACAATCAAGCTTTCTGCTGCAATGTATTTCATACATGGATTTTTCTGCCAGTGTGAATTTTTGGTAAGAACAAAAAAAAAATAATGACATTCTCAGTTAGGTATTAAATGAAAGCAATGTGAAACTAATAATTTTGTTATAATAAGAGGAAATTAAAATGACAACTGAGCATTTCTTCCTCATAAGTTTCAGCTGCACTGGCTTTTCTGCAGAATATTATGTTATGTATTCACTGCAAAGTTTAGAAAACCCTTCTTAACCTCACTTATTTTCAAATAGCCAGAAAACAGTGGTTGTCAGGCCAGAAATAAGACACCGTTGTTTCATGCCAAGCAAAAGTAAATTGCCTTTATCCAAATGAAATGAAAACAAGTTGAACAAAAGTGTACAGAGTAACATTTGGCAAAAAAGGAAGAAACAAAGCACAGACTAAAATATCTGACAGACTATACTAACCATGAAGCAGAGGAAGTATTTGGAGGGACACCTCTGCATCTCTTCTACTGACACTGTTTTGCTATGTGAGAAAGGCTATTAATTGGAGCAAGGAGTTACCACTGAGTGAATAATACTTGGATAAAGTTTCCCCCCTGTAGTGGATAGGACTGGTGGTTAGGACCCTTACCTGGGTTCAGGCCAGACTCCAGTGGATGCCGACAACTGGCAGCATTGACCAGAAGACCTGAGAGCTCCTTCTCAGAATAACTTCACCGTGGGGGCATTTCACAGGAGGGAGGAGATGCAGATTTGAAGCCCATCGGAGAGTGGCGTGACGGAATTGAGGATTCCCTGCACCCTAGGGAACATCACCACCCCTTAGCTATTGAGCAAAAGGCTGAGACCAATGATACCATCTTCTAACCTCTGCATTCAGTTACTTCTTACTGCCCAATAATACATTTCAGTTATCTTTCTGACTGGTTTAGGGACAACTGAACCCACGTAGTTTGGCTAACTATTGTCGGCTAAAAATATAAACATATTTCACGGGTCTAATTGGCATAAATTACTCTTACTGGGTGTGTGGGGGATTGGATGTGTGCCAATTCATCTTGAAGGTTGTTTACTGATTTGATGTGTTAGAACCTTTTATGAGATCAATTATTTATGCCATCAGCTGGAGGAAAAAATAATTGTAAGTAAATGCTTACCAACTATTGAGCCAGTTTTAAAAAAAACTCAACAAGCTTGGATCTAAACAAAAAGACAATCTATCTTCAAATTCTTCTACAGATTTATTAGTATGCTCAGGGAATGATTTTGTACAAACTGGTGTTGCGCTTCTTTAATTAGATAAAAATACATGTCACCGAGAACTTGCATGCTCCCTGCTCCTTAATTCTGCTAATAAAGAACAAAAGTAACAACAAATCTATCTGGAATCGTTTTCCCATCACTAATAATAAAGATGATGTTTGTTAACTAGCTTAAATGAAGAAATAAAAAGCAGATCTTGCACACAAACGCAGCCAGTGTAAGTTTCTGCCTGTAGGCAGTACGTCCATGGGAATGTGCTGGTTTGGAAAAATAACCACCACCTGCTCTATGCTCATTATTTGGTGATAAGGTGAAAACCAAAGGCAGTATCTTTAACAGAATGGGAAAACCTCTAATAAATGTTAACAAAATTTTAGCTTCACGGCCTGTTACGATTTAAATTCTTGACCAAGAACAGAATTTTCAAACCTGCTCATCAATTTTGAGCAGTTTTTTTCATGTTTCTTATTCCCATCAAATGATTGTTGAGGTGTTCTTTTCTGAAAAGAAAGATGCATTAATCTGAGAAACCTAAATGCAAACCCATCTGGCCAGACACAGAAATGTAAGTCAAAAGAGCACATTGTTCTTTAGTGTTTTCACAGACAAAATACACTGTTTCAGATAAAAATTAATAGCGCAAGTAACTTTTTGATGGAGTGTTGGGAAAATAGGGAGAAAATGTCTTTCCAGTTAAATGTAACAAAATGCATAACTCAAAGAAAAATGCCATTGGAAATACAGATACTGCGTACCATTACATGTAAATGCAAACTTGAATAGGAACTGTCAAAACAAGTCAAGTACTCAATTCTGTCTTCTTCAAAAACATTCTGCTAAAATGCTTTGGACTGTATTTTTTTTCCTCCTTAATTTTTTAGATTTCTGTAAAGTAAATCAGATTTCAGAGAACGTGCCACATGAAGTGTCCTGGCCAGTCCTCTCATGACAACTGTGTCTTGCAGCTTAATGGTAGTGGAGCGAAAATCAAACCTGCATATTTAGTAAACCAATTTTAAAATTCCCTCCGCCCAAAACTTCTTGTAAACAATCAGTAACAATTCCTCTATTACAGACTTCAGCTTCAAAGCTACAAAAGCTTACAGTCCTGTATAGCTCCACTTACATTTTGTTCCCTTTTACTTTCATATGGATCAGAGACTAATCCACACCCTAAACTAAGAGACAGAAGAAATATTCTCCATTTTACAATTTGGGACAGAGACATACCATCCATTTCTCTGTAAGCTACTTTTCCATCAGATTTTTATTTTGCTTCTGGAAAGTTACAATATTCGTAAGTTATTTGAACTTTTCAGTACATGACTCTGTGTGTAAGTCCTATTCTGCTGCAACTCTCAGCTCCATTGAAATTAGGGCACTTCTGAGAGCTCAAATATGTAGGCTTTGAATTTGAAGACCATGATAAGATTTCAAACACAGCATTGGTATTCCCAGAGGGAGTGGGCATTTTTTTGGACTGTAGAACATCATAAAAATCAGGTCCCGAAAAAAAAAGAAAAAGAAAAATAATAATATATTAAGTACAAAATAAATGTCCCCAAGCCAGAAACCAAAGAGCTATGAAAATGAGTAGGGATTAAAACAGCGCAGGAGAATGGTTAATTTGAAAATTAAATTGCTGGGTTCAAAAAGCAAAAATATTTCTTTTCCTCACAGAGGACATGGACACAAATTTTATTTTCGCACAGTAGATGAGAAAAATGTGTAAGAGAGGTGCAGTGATACTAATCTTCCAGCTGAGAGGAATGTTATTGCATGTCCAGCTGTGACAGGTTCTTTTGCAGAGGACAGCAAAAATTTTTTGCTAAAGGACATCAGCAGTTTTTCCTTCCTTAGCTGAGAATGCTTTAGATGACGAGACAACTCCATTTGTTTCTTCGAATAAGTTTTTGACTTCATATGATCTAAGTAGCAATTCTAAGTCAGATCCTTCCCTATGTATGAAACACTTTCTCCTGTCTCTAAGTGAATAATAGTCTCTCAAAAATCAACTACCCAACTCAAACCCAGTCCTACCTCAGCTCTCCATGCCAAAACTGTATAATTAAAAAAAAATGTGGAAAAGAGAATGAGGAAGAAGATACCAAATTGTAATCAGAAGCAAAAAAGCACTTGGAATTAGTTTTCATGAGCATGCGAAAGATTGGTCCATACTGACATTCTGCTGCTGGGCTGCGTTCCCGTTTGGTGTGAAGGATGAACGCCGAACTGAAGCGGTGGGTTGGGCTGGGAAGGAGCGTCCTGAGCTGCTGCGTCGCCGTGGCTTCTGCAGGAGTCAGCCGCCAAGAGCACAGAAACGCGACTTTGCAGCCAGCCTTCAAAATAAACAAACAGGGGAATTCATTTTCACTTGACAGGAAACACATGCTGCAGACTACAAATTGAAAAACAATATTTCAAGGATCTTAAAAATTGTCATCTCAAACCGTAGCTTGGTGTAACAGGCATTGCATGAGAAAAGGATGACTTCTTTTAAATGCAATGCTTTTAAAAAATCATTTTAATTATATTATTAAGTCTGAACCCTCCTATTTCTAGTGGATCCGTACCTTTTTCTCTCTGAGTCTGTAGCAACAATTAAGTATGGCGCTCTCTGTACTGACATCAATTAGTTCTGCTATTGCACATTACTGCTGTAGAAAAATGAAGCTGTTGACAATCAAAAGCTGAAGCTCTTGACAACTTAAAAACTGCTGTGTTAATTTCAGAGTAATTCAAAACAAATTCTACTTACCAAATGGAAACTTAGGACTTTTAAACAAAATAATATGGGCCTGAGGGTTGGTTTGTTTGTTCTCTGGGTGTTTTTTTACCCAAAGAACAAACAGTGGTAGTCTGAATAAGAGATGTTCTAAATAATACCTAAATAAATATTCAGACTGAAAACTGTCCTTAGCACTGGAGTCAGAAATGATATGAAAGAAAGTGACACAAAGGGATCTGGAGTTAAATTGTGGACGTTTCTCCTCTTTTCTGTTTGTTTTTGCCCTATTTCTCCACAAATTTTCAGGGTAGGTTTAAACTTCAGTGAACAAAAAGGTAATCTAAACAAAGAATATAATTTTTAACACTGTTCAGTTAGCCTGTGGAGTGGTGCTAAAGGCAGTGTCGTAACATCTCTTTTACAGTTGTGGCCTTCCAACAAATACACCATCACGGTGAATCGTGGCCTTCCAACAAATACACCATCACGGTTCACCAGTTTTCATTTCTTTTCATAATGCTGTTTTCTGCAAAAAATGCACAAACTATTGTCGTCGGCTGTCCCTAAATGAAAGGTCAGGATGGACTTTTGAGGAAAGACCACTGTGTACAATCTCATCCATACTCTCTGTGGCTGTCCCTAAATGAAAGATCAGGATGGACTTTTGAGGAAAGGTCACTGTGTACAATCTCATCCATACTCTCTGGTTTCCTTGTCGATTGGTGGGAACGGCCTTATTTCACAAGAGCACTAAGTAATTTGTTTTCTTCTGCAAGCTTTGTCTGCATCAAGGGACTAGCTTGGATTTCCTTCCAAGCTACGCAGGTACAGAATTGGGAATTATGCACCGGGCCGTGCTAGTTGGGTTATTTAGGGTCCTCTGTATCTTTTCTGGACCATTGATCTGGCAGTAGCATCAGACTGATGGGCACTCTCCAAGGAGTTGCTCTGGTTGGGGCATCTCCAGAAGGATTTAAATTCCAAGCTGTAGTCTGGCAGTCACTGCTGTGGTACCCTTTGTGATAGGCTATAGCTACAGCAGTGGCTCTTAAGAAGTAATTTCTTCCTATTAAACAGCTTCACCTTGCTTTTTTGAAACCTCACCCTTGGTCAAGGCAAGGATGACTTTAACCAACTTCTTCACTCAACTGAAAAATTCCCATAACCCTCGCGCGAGGCAGCCAGGCTGCGGGAGGCACTGGACGGCAAAGGTGCTTGCCCCTAAGGGCACATTAAGAACCTCTCAGAAAGAACAAATTGTCTGAGGTTCATAATGCCACCCTCAGACTATCACACCTTGGAGTACCTGCTGCTCAGGACTTTATGAAGAGATTTTATTCAATACAAACCTACACTAGATTTTCCTCTACTAAAGTCCTTTAGGAGCAGCTATTGCAAAGAGGTTAGTCTTCCTGCAAGATATGTGAGTTTATCAAAGCATTTTGGTGTCCTTTGGGAGGTCAGTTCGGTCACAAGCACACTGAGAATACTTCTCCCTGTTCCTGCAGATCCACGTTTGAACCCCAAGAAAGAGGGCTGGGCAGGGTGGGTCTCAGGTGATATCTAGTTCACAGTCCCTGAGAACAGCATGCAGCCGAAGCCAGAAAACTGACTCTGCAGATACGTAGAGAGTTATTTCTACAACTTGCTGATTACTGTGTTCTTCCTAACGTCCTCTTAACAGTGTGGTATTCCCTAGGCTTGGGCTCACTGCCATTCTGTCTATGTGTCTACCAAGAAACCATGCTCCCAACTTCTATTCAAAAATTGTATTTATTTTAGGGACCTGCTCTTGCTCACCCTGATCTAAGTCTGACTCTTTATTCTCAACATATGACCAGGCAGCTATAATTATTGCTTTATGTGCCTGATATATTTCATCCAAGATAAATCTGTCTGTATTTCAGCTGGAGGCTGATTTGACAAAGGGAACCCAGAAAAACAGATTTGTGTACGCTGTTGGCTTGGCAGCCTGTGGACTGCTTGACTTTTGTTTAAAAAAAAAGAAGTTCACTCCATGAAGTGGTTTGCAAAGCTACTGATACCAAGATTCAGAAAATGCCTCGGATTCAGGTGAGGAAAAACTTTGTAAAGATAAGGCCAGCAAAGCCCTGGAAGAGACTCTCCAAGAAGGCTGTGGGGACTCAGCTGGAGATGTTCAGGGACAGATCAGCAAGCCTCTGGGAGCATAGTGGATCCCCTCAGGACCTCCTGGCACTTGTTCCGCTTTTCTTGTTCAGCAGTTTCCTGTGGCAAAACTACCTTGGGTTTGTGCTGACAAAGTAGAGCGCGGAGATGAGAGTTACCTCAGGACTGAGCTTTAAGACAGACCCAGGTGTGACATCCTCACATTGCTGTTGTTCCTCCTGTCCCCAGGGCCAAGAACTTCCTCCTACGTGCCCCCGTCACCAGCCTCCAGATAATCCTCTGAGCCCAAAGACCTACTCCTCCCCATTCCTGCCTCTCCAGACACTCGCTTTCCATCTGCACCTCCCCCCAGGCACACCAGCTTCTGTCTCTGACAGCCCCTGACTGCTTTTTCTCCTTTTCACCTTCATATACCTCCTCCTAAATTCTCCCCCATGCCTCCCGGCTGGGGAGTGCCAGCCCCTGTTTCAAGCCAGATCACACCCCCCCCAGAAGGGCTAAACCAGTTATTTAAACCCGTGCTCCTGGGGAGAGCCTGGCCTAAGGCTGCCGGCAGGCAGGCAGTGCACAGGCATCTCCACGTTGTTGTTTTTCAGGCAACGTCCTTTGTCCTCCATCCTTCTGCTTCTTGTGGCAGTGTGAACTTCCAGGGGACTACGGAGAAGGGACCAGGGGAGAAAACAACATCTCCCAGTTGGAAGTGGTTGGTTTTCTTCAGTTTTCCTGTGAACAGAGCGTTCTTCCTGCAAGTCCAGGTTGTCTTTTTATTGCCACTGGACATTTCTCTGAAAGCTCTGGCTTGAAGGTGATTAATTTTTAATTGTTCCTGGGATTTTGTTTCCTAATACGTTGCATTTTTGTAGCCAGCTCTGTGAAAGGATCTTAAAGCACTTTCCGAATGATAAATGAAGGCTTTGGAAAACTGTACGAGGTGGAAAACAAAATAATGAGGAAAGGGAGACCAATTCACTTACCTCTAGCTGAATGGTTAGTCCTCAAAATACCCAGGAGGAGAACCCCAGCTTTCACTGCTTACTCTTGTACTTTAATGTCACTTAAACCACAGTGGTTGTGAAACTGCAGTCAAATATTCTTCTCCAATAATTGTGTTGAAGCATGGGGTGGTACTCATTATACTGTCATTGAGAAGGCTTCATGCATCCACTGGAGCAGGTCTACAGACCAAATATCCTCTTCTAGTCTTTTCTCCATTATTTCTTTCAAAACAAACCCTGCAAAAGTATCTCACTCTCGTGAAATCTATGTGTGTATAAATATATGTGTGTATAAATATATATCTGTATACTATATATATATAAAAGAAAAACTATGTTTTCTACTACTCCAGTGAGAATACAAGGTAAAAAATAGACTTTTCTAAAAAGGTGTTCTGCAGGAAAAATTAATAGGCCTTTATCTTACCTTACAGTGGATTTGTGTTAGGGAAGATCAGATTCAAATCCCAACTTGGTGCTTGGGAGCCTCTTTTTAGGATAAAAGCAGATGTGCGTGACGATCAGTTCTGCTCTAATAGACGAAAGCGGAGGACATTTGCCTATTCTTGTCTCTAGGCCAGCTGAACCACTGGTCTTCCCCTTTCCCAACCAAGGCAGAGCTACCATTGCATCCAAGGCAATTGCTGTCATAAAGGTGGCACTCGTAGCTAACTGTTAATTAGAGCTGGGGTAGAGAACAACATGCCGTGTATAAATTAAATGGAAATTCCAATAATTAAGTAATGAACAAAATTTGGGTGGTGTCTACTGTAAGCAACGTGAACCTGAGTGAAGTCAGCAGGGGATGTTGTAGCAAAAGCCAAATACGAAACATCGGTTCAGTTGTTTGCTACATGTTTTAGGCAGCAAATGTAACCAAGATTCAGGTGTACTCCCAAATATTTCTTTTTGCCTTCCCTTTCTTGGTTCATTGGCTTCACAAAATAAAAATTTCCTTTTAATATTTTTGAGGGGCTTAGGAAAGCTTGGGAGGAGAAGTTAGCCTGAGAAACTATTAGAGCTGCATTTTTACTTCATTTGGTATTGTGTTATCAGTAAAGGAAGCAGAGAATTAAACATACAATTGAGCTTTAGGAAGAAAAGCCAAGCAGCCACACCTTTCTGCAAGAAAGAAATTACAAATATGAGACAGAGAAGCTAAATTTAGAAGAGTACATCAGGGTGAATTCAGTCATGTTCATCTGCTGCAAGTCAGAAAGGTCCTTTGGGCACCAGGTAGCTGCTACTCAGCGCTAGTGACGGCTCTTCTGACGCCAGTCTTGCTAGCTCTGCCCTGATGCCAACTCCGACAGGCTTGGTCAGTCTTCTGAAGGATGCAAAAACTGCCCCAGCACCAAGGTAGCGCAGAAGGAAGTTTACCGGAGAGCAAAGCCAAGATAAACCTTAGTCCTTAGTCCTCGGCTGCCCACTCCCTGATGATTATCCTCTGCAGAGGAAGGCTCCAAGCAGTGCCACAGTCTCCCTGCTATTCGACTCACATCGTCCAGGCAGTTACTGCCCTGTACAGCTTGCTACCCCGTACTGGTGGTTTTAATCTTCTGACAGATTGCACCAAAGCGGGCAGCTTTCAAAATGCAGCCCAAGCAGGATTTTGTGGTGGTCAGAGCAGAGTGTGCAAGGTTTATGAGCCACAACGTGGGGATGCCTGATGTTGGAGGAAGCTGAGGTCCAGGACCATGTGTCAGCAGCAGGGTACGGCTCTCCTCTGGAGCCATTTAAAATGTTCTTTAGCTGGTCGGGTTGCACTGAGAAACTTCTTTTACCTAGCTGCCATTTCGGAGCCCGTTGTATATTTGGAGGAACAAAATGCCGTGCCACTGCTGGCACGAACGCTTCCCTTGAGAGTTTTGTTCCTCGTAAAGCTCTTGGTCAAAGCAGCAGCTTACACACAAATCACTGCAGCTGGAGCACTGAGCACGCCACCGACACTGGCAGGACCCTTTGCAAGTTCAGAAGCATAATCTGAAGCTGTCACAAATGTGACCCCATTGCAATTCCCTCTGCTGTTAACAAAGTCTATTCAACACTCTGAAAATGCACTCCTTCATGGTAATAAATACACTGCTTCGTTATCTCACATAAACCAGCATAAAAAATACATTTTTATCATGTTTATTATTAACATTATATTATGACGAAACCTGTGTTTGGATAAGGTAGTGCAGCGTAAATACAAGGAAAGTGCAGGACGCAGAGAGCTCTAACTGATAGAAATCTATCAGCAAAAGGAAATGAGAGTTACTTCTGAGAAACACAGCGCGTGAATTGTTAAATGTCTGATCGCAAAACCCATGCGCGTTAAGAGTATGTTTTTCATTTTGTGAGAATCGAAGGGTTTCTGTCGTGTCATAATTAGGTAAAGGTCTGCTTCTCGGAGATACCCGTTAACCATAAAGCAGAACAGATTCTCGGTGTGCGTGAATTGCTGCAGGCCACCAGAGCTGTTGGCTCCTGCACATCACCTGTGATTAGCACTTAACAGGAGATTGTTAACAGGGTGATTTTTGTGTGATATTGCAACAGCCATTGCTACAGCGTGTGCCAGAAACATAACTGTTTATCTGTAATTGTCCGTTTTCTTTTATTTTTGTAATAGAACAACTGTGTTGCTTTTTTTTTTTCAAAAGCAGGTGGATGGTTTGCTTTATGCATGAGTTACGATTGGACTAAAGGGGAAAGTGCGTGCTGGCTACTGGCAGTGTAAGTCCTACTTAAAATCTGGTGCCAATCTGACCTTCCCGGTAAGGTGTATTCTGTAAGAAACAGAAGCAGAAGCAGCACTAAGTGAAATGAAATGGAATGCAATCAGTCAAGCAAAACCGGCAGATGCTGCTTATGTTCCTGTCTTCTAGAGTAATGTATGCAAGAGCCATAGATGTACTGATGATACTATTTCTACAGGCCAGAAAGGATCAGCATAAGTTAAGAAATAATGCATATATAATATAGCCTAAAACAAACCACTGCCTTCAAATACCGAGAGATCTCTTTTGAAATATTTTGCTAAAAGAGTATTTTGTCCTCAAAAAGAACTGACAATGAATCTGAGCCTCAGCAGACAGTTTGGGGCACTCAGATGTTGGATGAGGAGGCAGGAGCTCCAAGCTCTGCCACCGCAGCATGACCTTGAGCAAGTCATTCCTCCTTGTCTGACTTCTGTTCCCTTGGGTGTTTACACTGGCAGTCCTTGGGGACAGGGACTGTCTTTTACTGTGTAATACAAAGGTAGCTTTATCGAAACAGTCCCCTTGCCTCCCCGCTCTCTCCCCCTCCAGTAATCCCACCAGTCTTTAGCTGTTATTTGTATCTCGATTTCTGTTCCCCAGTTTCTTTTTAGGTTCTTCTTAGCTTCTTCCTTAGCTCTTCTGAAGGGAATGAAGATTCAAATATAAATTATTGAAAAAAGCAGCCAGGCAGGGATCTTTACCAGGATGTATTTGTATGGATCTGCGCTGGCAGAAGGATGCACCTGGAAGCGTACAGTGCTAATGGGCATTTGGCTCACGGGATAGAAAGCCAGAGGAGGTTTGCTTTAGCAGTGAGTAGTTCACCCTGCTGGAAGTATGCAATCCGTATGAGGGGGTACACGTAGATATTTATCTCTCTTTTTTATGCATTCGCATAAAGATAGGTTTCTAGCAGCTGTTTCAAATAAAAAGAGGCTCTAGAGCTGACATATTGGTGAAGAGCATTTGTAAAGAAAAGATCTTGCTACACCGGTGATCTGTGTCCTACAGAGAACGCTTGCCTCAGTTACAGCAGTTCTGGATTGCAAGGTAAAGAAGCTATCAAAAATATATTTTTAAAAAAGATCTCTTTTTTATGGAAGAGCTGAGCAAAATAGTTTAGGACAAAATAAAAGAATGCTGAAAACCAGAGCCTTCGGTTGGAAACTTCTGATCTCGAAGGCAGAGCAGTTTGGGGTTTAGTCCCTGGATGCGAACTTGGATTTGCATGTTTCGTTGTCAGAATAGTATTTTTAGCTCAGAGGCAGGCCAAAACCAATGAAATAACTTCATTGAAATTTCATAAAATCCATTTCTAAGCCTTCTTGAACCTCACATTTAGTCAAATTCAATTTGCTTTAATCCACAAACCATACAACTTCTTAATGTGTTTTGGTGGGCAGGCAACAGTTTGTGTTTGACAAAGGCTTTTGTTCCACGTGCATTTTCTGAGCTTCTGGCATTCCCTGGGTGCCTTTTTCCTCTCTTCTGGATTTTTGAAGGAAATGCAGACTCCCATTCCACTGCTGAAGTTCTGCCTGCACCCAGGCTCCTCCGTGGGTACACGGAACGGGTGGGCGGCCACAGAAAACACCTCATTCCGCAGTGAAGCTGTTGACAGTCTTTAGCCTTTCTGAGCTGAAAACTTCCACAGCCTCTAGGCTTCGAAGTCGTTAACCACATGATGACTCGGTAAAATTATGCTAGTTTGAATATTTATTTTTCAAAGGCTGTAGCAGTGAATATTCTACAAAACAAGCAGATTTTTTGCTCATGGTCTACTTTACAAAGGTGCTGGGGTGAGGCAATACCTGTCCAAGTTACCACTCGGATGTAGCTGCAACCACATTAAAAAGAGAGACATTTTCTCTAGGATCAGAAAACATGAAAAATAAGAAATGCACTGCAACACTACAGTTACAACACTGCAAATAATTTCAGCGGAGTTACTTGAGAGTTACCCTGGTTTAACTTGAAGCAGAAACGGGAACAGAAGTGACTTTCAATTATTGTCAGAGAAGATTCACGATGATGACTGAAATATGCAGAAACTTCCCACGTAAGTGTGATGAGACAAAATCCTGCCAACTTGTGCTGCATCTGAAAGTGTAAACATGTCATGGCAGGGAGACAAAACTACTTTGATTGGCACAAGTCACCGCTTGTTTCTTCCAAATCGTTTCATTTTTCTGAATCCTGTTGCGCACATTCAACCCACTTTTGCTGCTTCTGTGGGAGCAGAAACAGATCCTAAACCTCTGCAAGGAGCTATTTCCTTTTCAAAACTCCAGGTGTGGGTTTAGGTGATGCTTTCAAGTTTGTCAGCGTGTTGTTCTGGAAAGGCGGAATGATAAAGCAGACTCTGACTCCAGTGGCCTGTTTTCAGATGTGATGCATGTGGGGAATGAGGGAGTGACCAAATATATTGAAGTGTAGGATGAGAAAAGCATTTAATTATCCAGGCCATTTCAAAAGATGTTTGTCATGATTTTGAAAGGCCCATCGTACACAACAGATGTGGATTTATTGCGTCGGCATGTCCCTCATTGCCTGATAGAGTGCTGGTCATGTGGCTATGTTGCTCTACACGCTCCGAAAGTATTCTGCACAAGAGCTTGGATGGCTTGGAAAGCAGAAAATAAGAAATAAATAAGCACCCACTGAATGTAACTCAGAATTTACCCAAAGATTTTAAAAAAGGTGTGTGATAGAGAGACAGAGAGACAAACATCATGGCTTTGGGGTTACAAGCTAAGACCTGTTTTCATTTTTCTCTGAGATACAGATGTGTTCAACTAAACCCTCATTCATTTTTGTCAACTATTACAACGTTGTTGCAAGCAGCACTGTTTGAGTCCACAAGACATGAATATTTCACTAAGGACTGGTGAAAGCTGAGAAAGGTGTAATCATTGTCTTGAAAAAAGACGGTGAGAGCTTCCTTTTACCCCAGCAAGAGATGATTCCAGCTCACTATCTTCTGAGCAGTGAAAATCTGGTAAAATCCAAACCATCTTCTGAAGTCCGCTGGAGCCAGAGGAAAGAACTCCTGTGGGTTTCAGCGGTTTGTGGGCCAGACACTTCTGTTCTCAGGTAGGAAGAGAGGGGACTAGGAAGAAATCTCTATCCAAATTTTGCCATTAAGGACTGAACCTTAGAATAACATCACTGAAAATGACAAAGAAAGAGATATTTAAAAAAAAAATGTCGCTGGCTTTGCTGGAGATGATGTTACAAAAGCGTGGAAAATAAATATTTATATAAGTAGGTGTAGACTTCTCTTAGAATTTATTCCATGATCTCTTCCTTGTTACGATGAATTTCTGTGTAAAAATAAGGCTTATATTTTCATTCCCTTGGGAGTTAAATTATTTTTAGAGGAAGGTTTCTTTCTTTTCTCTCACTGCTGCCTAATGATAAAACATTACATGATTTGTAATGAATATGCAGGTTAAAGAGAGGACAATAAAATTAAAAAAAGAAAAAAAAAACTTAACGGACTGCATCAGCTACTGCTGTGAAGTGAAACACTTCGTGCTTTATCTCCAGGAGCTGGCTAGCTCTCGTTGTGGTTTTAGTCGATAGGGTGATATTACAGGGGATCTCCCTAAACCCTAGGATAGGCTGAAAGAGAGCAAGCTGACGGACAGTTCACAAATGCCTATCTGTACCCATCTATAAATATGTTTGCTATTTGCAGTGGTCACTGACTTCAAAGCAAGGTTGCTCTATTGACACATGAAGTGTAACATAAGAATCCCTTTCGAGCCACAGTAAAGGGCATATTGTCATTCCTTTCAGAAATACATGCAATGCCTGATTGTACAATCATTTTCGTTAACAAGAGACCTTTAATAAACCTCTCTTAAAAAGAAGAAACCATGCACAGCATGTGGAAGGCTTTTCTCCAGGTCTCAAACTTAAACATTTTCCTTCCTTTTGTCTCCTGTTTTCCCAGAGGTGGCGGCGGCATTGTGAGAAGGAAGGATTACATCCGCTTCAGAACAACGGGAAATTCCATGGCAATTCTACTTAAGAATTGGCAGGAGAGTTGATCAAGCTGGCAAATTAGATCAAAAGTAATATCACCTACTAACTTTTCTACCAGCACAGTAAGCGGCAATGTTGCCTGCACCCTTGCGCGGGCTTCCACGTAAGGACCAGCCCCACCTGACCAGGTTTCCCTGGTCAGGGTCACAGTTACTTGTTGTGCAAAACGGTTCCTTTCTGTGAACCAAGCTAACAGAAGGATATCATAGCAATTTCCCTTCCATTTACAGAAAATAAAGAAAGCGTGCTAACTCAAAAACATTCAAACTCTTATTTTCAGAAGCTGTTACATGAATTAGAAGTCTGGACAAACTGGAAAACAATGATCATGTAATAAAAACAGGTAACTTAAATAACAAGGAGAAAAGAAACAGAAATCTATCTAGTCTAGTTTTGCTCGTTGGAGCACTTAGGCAGAACCCTGTACCCCTTGGCTGCTGGTGCTCCAGGTTAGCAGAAATCTCTGAGTTTAGTTTTACCTTGGTGTCTTCTATCAATTTCTTCTTTCACTTCAGGAGCAAAACTGCTTCTCTCTTACTATTTTTTGGCACAGATCCTGTAATATCTGACTTCAGTTATAGCATGTACAGCTTTTAGATCAAGCAGAACCTAGTGAAAGGATGTGAAATACATGGCAAAATAATGTGAAAGTAGATTAAAAGGGAAAGAAAAGAGTTCAATGGAGGGCTATTTAAAATGCAGGGTGGGAGTGATTCACTGCCAATAAACCTTAGCTTTAATGAAGATGGTTCCTGTCTGCATTACAGTTCTTCCAATTCTGAAGGCTCCTGAGGGACACAAGCAGCTTAGAGAAGACGGACGACCAAAACAAAATAAAACTTTTAAAAGAGGAACCATGGCTCTATCCTCAAAACAGATTTATTTTCCTCAGAACAGATGCTGAATACTGTTCCAGCCTTTCCCAGCAGTTTCCATAAAATATCAGT
>NW_009627074.1:26457-35616 GCF_000690535.1 Cariama cristata
ATCTAGATCTTCAGGGATAAAAAGGGAGACTACCAAAATTGCCTCCAGGCTGTGTTTTCCACCAAAGTACTTTGCCTGGCTCTATTCATCACCTTTCAGGTCCTCAGCTACAATACCCACTCCCAGCATGACAATTTCTGCTTCCCACTGTTAAAACCCTGCCCTGACCACCTTCTTTTCTACACTTTTCCCAGTCCTTTTTTTGAATCTTCATACTTCTAGCTTCATGACTCCTTCCTCGACACCTCTCATGTTTGCCAGATCCAGGGAATCACAGAATCGATTTGGTTGGAAGAGACCTCTGGGATCATCGAGTCCAACCTTTGCCCCAACACCACCATGTCAACCAGACCATGGCACTAAGTACCACGTCCAGACTTTTCTTAAACACCTTCAGGGATGGGGACTCCGCCACCTCCCTGGGCAGCCCATCCCAATGCCTAACCACCCTTTCTGGGAAGAAATGCCTCCTCATTTCTAGCCTGAACTTCCCCTGGTGTAGTTTCAGACTATTCAGAAGTTTCAGCTCATGTCCCCAAACTCACCAGGAGTGTTTTGTTTCAGCTCTTTCAGGTTCTGAAGGGAGGACCTGGTGGCTCCTTGACCTGTGTGTAAGGTGTACAAAACAGTAAAAGACCTTTACTCTTAAAAGGTGTGAACTACTACAAGCTCCAAGGCTGAAGTGAATTCCTTAGGCTTTTCAACATACTTATGGATTGGGTGGAGGGTTTTTTCTTATCTAAGGCTGCTACACCAACATGTCTCTTGTTTCACTGCTGTTATGATGATCAGCAATGAATTGAGAGCGATGGGTTTCTTACTCACTTTCATCTTAAATTACTGTTTATTGTGCCTCTTTCAGTATTTATCTCCAAACAGATCGGTCTTCAAGGCAGGTAACTCATCAACTCTGTGGCTAGAAGACAAAGAGAAAGGATCTGGACATTTTTCTTATCCCCAAGAAAGTTTACCATTTTCAACAAGGAATGAAAAGGAGAGTTTTGCAATCCTGGACTGGAACTTCAAAGATCTGTTTTTCAACAGCCTTTGTAAATTTCTGCAAGATATTTTAGTAATTTTCTGCCTTGATTTCCCTATCCGGAAAAAAAAAAACCAACCAGATGTAATATCTTAGTCTACATTTTTTTCTCCCTGGCCCGTTTAGGAATGAAGCTTCATGTGGCAAAGTTTTATTTTTTGCTTTGGGTGAAGAGGATGGGGATGTTGCTGTTCATGTACATATTACATAAAGTTTAATGAGGTCATAATCTCCGTTGGACTAAATTACAAACAATTCCTATGAGGGGTATGAGTAAATCTACTAGACAAGTCCATTTTCTTATAAGAATCGTGATATAGTTGTGTTGTCCAAATTAGTGAAAAAGAAACAACTTTAAACATCTTCTCCAGAAAGAGAGATCATAACAATTTGAGAATGTACGATGTTCTTTTACTGTTACTAATCCCCAGGATGTTTCTAAAAATTAGAAGAACTACCTGTCTGAAATGCAGAAAATTATCAGTCAAATCCAAACTGAAGTTTGCTGGTTTGAGTAAAATAGAATTACTCACTGAACTAAAAATAATATTTGCCAAAGTTGAATGGCTTAGCAAGGCCAGTTTCTTGAAGCTGGTAAAGAATAATGAAGAAAACTGAAAGACGGAAATAAGAGGAGCTACTTTTAAAAAATGCTCTTAGATGCCAGACAGCACAGCCAGGCAATTACATGGAGAGAGTCTTCAGATAGTAAATAATTGCAAATATGAAATACAAAACTCCTTACCAAAGAAAGCACAAAACTTCGTGCTAGGGTAGAATATTCATTAATGTTAATATTGTTGCCTTCCCTAAGCTTGAGTAATCTCCGAAATACACAGGCACTGCTGATACAAACTTCTCTGGGTTATGCTGCAGAGAAGAAATCCCCTGAGGACCAGAACAGTGGGTGGCTGCGGTACTCTGAGTGCTCCACGCAAAAGGGATCTTCAGCGTTCAGCACGAAGCCTCTACCACCTTTATCAAACCTAGTGACCCTTCAGTGGACCACAGCTCAAATCCTGGTAAGTTCAGTCTTAAATATGCAACAGAAATGTAACCCCCTCTCGGGTCTTGGCTGGCAATTTGCTCTACTCTGCTGGGCCTTGCCAGCTAATGTCTCGTTGGCAATTCTTCCCTGCTTTTCCTCTGCTATTGCTCTGGTCCATTGGGTCCCTCTCAATGGTATTCTACTGCGCTGACTCCATTCTTGGGAAACGTACGGTGCCAAGCGAGGATTAGTCATGCTCCTTCAGCTCTACAGTAAACCTTTTCTTCTTTTTCAGACTCTGTACTGTCCAGAACTTCTTCACAGCAATTTTATGAGTTAAAGAATTAGCGAGTAACTCTTGTCAGCCAGACACACTGGATGTAACCAAACCAAACCCTCATTTTTACAGCATTTTAATTAAAAAAAGCACAATTCCTTCAAGTTTAAAGCACAGAAATTTTTAACAGACATACCAAAAGATTTGCCAAGTAGAAAGATAATTTAACAGATCCAGGCCTACTCCATGGGCTTCTCCGTTCAGCTTCCTACAAGGAGATCATAAAACACTCCCGTAGTCCTGACCTTTATCTTTCTGCTGCTGCATGTGGCCAAAGCCTCAGGCTCGCAGGCTATAAAGCCAAATAGCATCCAGACTGAGATGAAGAATGACAGTAACATTTGTGGCTTACTAATAATCAGTAAAAGGAAGGGCAGAAGATACTTTGGCTGGCTAACGCCACTTAAATTCCCACTTGGGCAAGAGGTATTGCAGCTAAAACAAGGTAGACGCAATGCAAAAATGATACTGTGCTTTTAGGGTATCATTAAAGAGTGTGAAAGTTAATTTGTCTTTTGGGAAATGCCGAAGGCCTTGAATTGGTCATTCCTGGGTTTAAGCATCTAGCCTCTGACGCTAAAGACTTCAGTAAACGGCAATGGATTTAGGCTGTGATTTTCAGCTTCTGTATTCCATGGGGACTGGGGACTGCAGGTCTCATAGCAGGTCTATTATCTCATCCCCAAGATAATTTTTCATTGGTATTTTTTTTTTAATTTAAATCAGATATGTGCTGTGGAGCAAGCTCTTTTAATCCCCCTGCTCTCATAAAGCTGGTTATATTACAATCTAAAGAGACTGCACAGTATACAGCCTTTTTAACAGGCTAACAAGCAAGATTTTACATTCTACAAGCTTCTTATTAAAGTGGTAAATTAATTACCTTGCCCAGACAATAAAGGTCCAAGACCATCAGCTAATATGAACTTAATTTTGCTTGTGTTTCAAACATAGCCACGCGCAGTCCCACGGCAAAGCTTTCAAGGTCAGGTTAATAGGTGCCAGGACTAGGTTTCTGCTTGGCCTCTCTCCAGAAAAGTAGAATTTGCCCTGCCTCCCTTTGTCTGTCTGCTCAGTAGGAAGAATTGATAAAATATGGGTTTGGTGTTAGGGTCGGTTCAGCTACTACTGTTAACAGATGATTAGTAGTATTTCTTTGCTGCTATAAAACCACTAGTAAGGATTAATTTTCTCCTGTGGGAGAGAAGGTTCTTGTAAGTATTTGGTTTTCAATAGTCAGTGACTTTTATTAATCTTTTATCTGCTTCCACTCTTTTTATGCCATTGGAGAGAAAGTTGATCACTTGTAATGAGTGAAACATGGGATTGATCTACATCTCCTATTCCTGTCTGGAATTTCAGAAGTTTGTCTTTGCTTCTGCTCTGCCTGTATCTATTACTAGAATTTCTCCGGCATCCTCTGAAGCACAAGATTGTTTGCCCCACTCTTCTGGCCTGTACCCTCCCAAGTTTTTTCCCATCCTTCCTCCCTCAATTTTTATTTCTTTGTCTCTGCATTTTTTTTCAAAATCGGTTGTTAAGAACAGAAAACTCCCTTGCAAACCAAGTCTGTGCATTAGCTTGGTGGAAACACATTTTCATACAATGCAGGGAAACCAAGCAGCCATGCAGCCCAAGTTTGGAACGAGACACGGCTGGATTATTGGCAACTGGCAAACAGAGGAGCAAAGGATTATAGAAATGCAATCTCTTCTATGTGAAACAGAGGCATGAAATGTTATAACCTCTTAGCATTGGCATCTGAAACGTCCATAAAACTGAGAAAACCTACTGGAATCCTGCTCTTTTAGAATTTAATGGTGTTTTCCTGTGTTGCAGAGATTGTATAGATAGATTGGAGTTAAATACATTATGGGATTCTAAACTGTAGACATTAGTGGAAACAGACGCTAAAATCCAAAAGGGGGTATCATTTCCTAAATGAGGGTAAGAGCTAATCAATCCATGTCTTTCTAAAATCTAATTATAAAGTCTAAATACTTGATGGATAAGAGATTCAGATAATGCCCAAGCTGTTTAGCAATTGGAAACATACCTTAGGTGATAGCTTTACTAATGGGTTTTCAGCTGCACACACTCCAATTGTGGCCACAAAGTTCTAGAACTTTGTTTGTTTGTTCAGTGTTTGTTTATTCAAGGACAGAAATACTAAGGCAAGTTTGGGGAGGGGGGTGGTTTAGGGGTCTTAGGCCATTTATGGTACACATGAAAATTTCCTTCTTTTTCTAAAAGGCAAATAAATAAAACGACTTTCCCACCCCAACCATTTGTTGTTTACAAATATGCTGGGGCAGGAAAACTTTGTCTACTTGCTGAGAAATCCAATTCTCTAAGCAGCTAAACCAGGTTTGGTATGAAAAGCTTATTCAAGCCCTTTCTTACCAAGTCTTGAACAAATTCTGCAGGGCCAGCCCAGGAAATCGCATGCATGTACATCAAAAAATATGAGTAAGGGCCCTAAGGACACCGACGGGCTCTGCAGCCTCTTCCCTGATCGCTGGCCGTGGCTGGGCCCGGTTAATCTCCCCCGACCTGCTCTGCCCTCCGAGCGCGGGTGCTGTGAGCCGTCACCACCGGCTCCCGCTTGCCTTCCCCTGCGGAGCAGCCAGCCCTCGCTGCTCTCTAGCTATCCCGTTTGCAATTACTTTTCTTTCGGGTTTGCTACGTGACAGATCTGTGATATCAATTAATTCATAACTTCTCTACACATTCCTTGAATGCTCACAGCAAACAGTTCAGGATTTGGCATTCGGTATTGCTTCGGACACCTTTGAGTCTAAAGCCTGGAGAAGTTGGACAGCAGAAAACAATGTAGATTTTTCAAGAACAAGGGAAGAACCAACTGGCCTCTCAGGACGCTGGCCTCTTCTTTTCAAACATCTTAATGTAAGAAATGGATTTCTGTGATTGACCAGCATTGAGATATAATGCATGCAAGGTGTGAAGAAAATAGCATGGACTGCCTCAAATATCTTTGCTAAGATTGCTGTGAATGTCTTAACAAGTGTCTGCCCAGAAGGTTCTGCCCTGAGCGTCATCTCTTTAGGTGACACAGAAATGCCACAGATCTCTGCACTGTCAGAAGCGGGGCAAGAGTCCCGTACATTAAGAGGAACAGAAGTCACTGAAGGCTGAGTTTGAAACTTCTTGTCACCCAGTATTTTTAAATACTTTCCAAAAGCTAATTAAAGAACCAGTGAAGATGTAAGAACTAGGATGAAAATCAAAATGCAATTAAAAGTTGAGATAACTACCATGTTGCATCAGCATTAGAAAGAATTTATGTTGATTGTTCTATTTGTCAGACAAGGTTCAAAAATAGATTTTCACTATATTAAAAGGAGAGTGGGCAGTAGGTGGATGTGCTTGGAGTAAGGAAATAAACTCAGTGCCATGATCTAGTTGATGTGGGGGTGTTGGGGCAAAGGTTGGACTTGATGATCCCAGAGGTCTCTTCCAACCAAATCGATTCTGTGATTCTGAACCTTGAATAATGAGAATAAAGGGGACAAGAGGATGTGACTGAAAGGTAGCACTTGTTTAACAAATACTTTAGAGGTAGGCTACAAAAGTTTAGGAGTATTTATCAACATAATTGCAACTATAACATCAGGAAAAGAGAGGCTTACGTTTAGAATTATTTTTTTCTTCAAACAAGAGAGGAAAAATCCTGCTTTTAAAGGAGGAATTAGTCATGAAACACTGTACAAGTAAGAAATGAGAAACCAAGGTTATGTCAGATTCTTACAGTCAATGCGTGTTAACAAAGCAAGCCATTCTTACACATTTTTCAAATCCATCTTTTTTTTTCCTTCAATGTCAAATTAAGTACTTGCAGTGAGAATTGCAAGAACTAAAATCCAGTTATGTCAACAGAGAGTCTTTCAGCTTTGGTGCACTTAGCTCTGTGATGGGGTTCTTTGCTTTCAGTAAGAGCTTTGGTTTCTTTATGATGCTCTGCACGCGTCTTGACACCACTTTGGTGATATATACCCTCTAAGGTTAAGAAGGCAGTTTCAATTCTGCGTGCAGTATATATTCAACCTGTGTTTTTCAGCAGAGCTGGACGTCTGTATTTTATTAGCGTGGGCATCTGTCCACCAGGAATTCCTGTAGGCACTGGTCTGACATTGTAGGTCACTTGACAGAGAGTGTTGTGGGCAGAAAGGGGAGGAAAGAACAGTTGCTATCAGAGTAGAATTTGTAAGTGATCTGAAGGTATCTTTTCTCATTTCATCGGAGATGCCCCTCCTTATCAAAGGTAGATAAGTTTCAAACCCTAGAAAACATGATCTGTGAGGCAAGATCGAACCAACTGGGTTTGTTCAGCTACAAGAAGAGCCACAAGTAGACAGAGTCATCTCTTAAAGTGCATAAAATGCTGCTGCATAGAGGTAGGAGATAGTCTGTTCTCCACAAAGATGGATGGAAAACAGTCAGTTTACAGTTGAGCTAGATTTGAGGTAGGTAGTGGGAAGAGTAGCCCAGCAACAGGAGGAGTACAGGAGTAGACAGCAGATGTTTAAAAATAGAAGACTAGGCAAAAATCTGTTAGGAATGGCAATGGTATTTCTCACCATGCATTGGGCCTGGGAACAAGTTAGACAGTTCCTGCCATCCAGTCCCTCATCCCTCCCAGCCTCTGATTCCCAACCAGCTCTCTGTGTAAGATAAATCAATTCAGTCATTGTGCCAGGGGAGGTTCAGGCTGGCTATTAGGAAGAACTTCTTCACTGTCAGAGTCGTTAGGCATTGGAACGGGCTCCCCAGGGAGGTGGTGGAGTCACCATCCCTGGAGGTGTTCAAAAAACGTTTAGATGTGGGACTTCGAGACATGGTTTAGTGGGTTTAGCGGGCATGGTGGCATGGGGTGTACGGTTGGACTTGATGATCTTTGAGGTCTCTTCCAACCATACTGATTCTATGATTCTATTCAAGGCTTCTGCAGAAAATATCCTTGCCCTTAACTGAAAGGGCCAGATAAGCTATCATCAGTGGTGCAAAGAGCAGCCTGAGAGAAAGAGAGAGGAAGAAGAGGCGGGGGAGCTCTGTGCAGCCTGGTTGGCTGGGGCGACAGGGCGGCAGAACACGAATCTGCCTCTCCTTACTCGTCTTAGTTATGATGGGTAACTGGTAGATGCTTAGCTGCCTTCCTCTCTTCCCCCTTCCTTTGTCTAACAAGCAGTCTAGACGTTAAGCCGCTGGGTAACACTAAGAATTAGATTTTCTGGAAAATATTTGTTCCTTTTTATCAGCATATGGTAAGGTATGAAGATTTGAGGTACAAAAAAAGAGAAAATAATTGATGTTTTATCTAGGGATAATTATCTGTCTTTCATGTTGCTTCTTCCTACATAGAAGCTCAGCTGAAAAAGCTGGTTTACTTTTCAATTGTGTTTCTTCTGGAAGACCTTTTGCTTGTTAAAGCTTTTGAAAATGTGGAACAGAATCTACATAGTAGGTCTAATAAAAAAGAGGCTCTATTAATCATAATCAGAAATTGCGATCAACTCCACTACAGGTATAATCTCTCTCTCAAGATATGATAAAAGATAGGATCAATCATCTAATAAGCTAGTCATTGCTGTATTTTTCTTCTTAGTCACATTCTCTTAGCTGGATATGCTGAGCATCACAAAAACCCATATTTGTTTGAGAGAAAAAAATGAAGAATATTTATTTGATAGAAATTACTGAAAAGATATCTGACTTAGTTTTGTTTGCCTCCTTAACTTTTATCACATTTTAGACTTATGCTACAGAACTAACAAACCCCCAATCTGCCTGTTGAAATTCCCAGCTTACAGATGTTGAGATCTTAGAAGGGGATCCTTACCAAAATATCAAGTTTGTTCATTCAACAAATATCATAAATCAAAATCAGGGTTTTCTGAAAGGCTTCTGTATCTGTAATACACTCCGCTGTGTGTAGATCTGTTGAACTGTGGCTAAAACCCAGCTTTTTGTACAGTCCTCATTAAAAATATATTTAGAAAATAGATTTAACATGTTAAGATATTAATTTTACATCCGTGATAGGCAAGAGTCGTATCAAGGCAGCCAAATTTCTGCCTGATTGAGTAGTCTAGAAGATACACATGGTCATAGCAGTAATTATCTATGCTGCATAAATTTGCTATTAAAACTATGTATTTTAACTTTTCCTTTGAAAATAAAACCCAACAAACTAATTAATCTAATCTACACCTTTGCTGAACCCAATCATTAGAGTATTCTATGATCTTGTCAACTTGTGTGTCAGCAGTTTTGCTGGCCCCAAAACCTTTGAACTTCCTTTAAATAGAAACTTAACAATTTACACTGATCACTCAGGGAATAAGTTAAAAAAATGCCTTGATTTGGAAGGAGAATCTAATCTAATAGAGAAACCACCTGGACGTTCAGTGGAGGTTTTTAATTGAGAAAGACTGATGTCGAGGAGAAAAGAAGAAAGATGAAGGGATCAGACAGTTCTTCATGACTCTTAAGTCATACCAGGAATACTGTGTCCAGTTTTGGTCCCTCTAAGTCCAATAGAGACATTGGAAAAGTTGGAGACAGTCCAGTGGAAGGTCACCAAGAAGATTAGAGGGTTGGAGAAATGGCATGTGAAGACAAGGTGAAGGAGTTGGTTTTGTTCAACCTGAAGAAGAGAAGGCTCAGGGCAGATGTTTTCACAGTCTTTCACTACCTAGAAGGTGTGTATATAGGATGAAGGTGCTCTCTTTACAAGGATGCACAGTGACCCCTTCCCCGGGGTGCAGCCCTTCAGGC
>NW_009627075.1:0-9216 GCF_000690535.1 Cariama cristata
TCTACAGGAAAATCCTGTAGACCTCAGTCTCTCACTCAGAGGAAAACTCCCCTTATTACTGATGAAAGCTTTACACGAGGATTGACGAACAGCCGAAAATTTTGACCCTGTGAATTATACCGATGCGGGTAACAGTCTCAGTTTGCTCAAAGAGACATAAAATTATTTTATTCTTTAAAGTTACATGATGTTGAATGTCGTGCACATTGAATTTATATGAACGTGGTTCCTACAATCGGTCATCTAAGGTAAACTCCTTGTTTTTATGGCTTATTTTCTGCTCTAAAATAAGGTGTGTTGCCATGAAGCAGTGCTATACACCATCTCGGGACTCTCTCATACCATCTCGGTAGTGATTCCAACTACATTCGTGCCTGTGTCGCAATGGCATAGCACCCAATGTATTTTACAACTAATACAATAAACCAGATCAAAACATTAATTAATATACAAAGTATTATGTAACATTTGTACTATACATATTACATGTACATATAATTATTACATGTACATTCTTACGTGTATTATGTAATGTACAAATGTACATGACACGTATGGTATCTTTGATACCCATCCTCAGAGGCGAAGAGCTGCAAAGGCCTCCCTTTCCCCCTCCTTTTGATACCCATCCTCAGAGGCGAAGAGCTGCAAAGGCCTCCCTTTCCCCCTCCTTTTGCCATCGCCATTACAACCGCGTGCGATGGCTTTCTGGCATCAGTGCAGCTCATGGTTCAGTTTGCAAGAAGAGGTGCCGCAGCTGGGGATGGCAGAGGAGGTTACCAGCCCTAACTCTTTGTTCTGACACTGCTTTTCTAGATAGCTGAGATGTGCTTTGAATAATCTGAACCCCATTTAGATGATGCTGCTGTCAACTGTGGCCGGTTTCAGTAAGAGGCAGTGATTCCCCAGCTGTCTCGTGAACAGCTTGGTCTTTTGTGTGCTGGGTGCCGGGCAGACAGCTGAGGTTGATAACCCGCCGTCCCGTCCCAAGCTATGCCATCCCCACTTGTGAATTATAAGCTGCAGTCTCTGCTACCAGTGGTAGATGCCCCAGGGTACATCAAGCATGAGCGCTTTGTGGTTCAGTTTCCTACAGAAAGAAAATCAGTGTGAATGTGCTGTCTGCTATACCGCTTTTGAAACCCTTGGCCAGCTTCAGCCAAATCTCACTGACAGTATAGAAAATAGGTGGTTACGTAGAAGATAGAGATCCTATTAATGTTCCCACAAAAGGGAAAGCTACCATAGGAATTCCTATCGTGCTAGATTCCAAGAATCTGCATGGGCAAAGGATGTTGCAAACATGACTCATCATTTCTGCTGCTCACAGAATGCTTATGGCATGTTCAGCACTGTTGGAGCAGGTTTAGAGGACAGCATACTCAGAGTTATGTGGAGTTTTTAAAATTTCCACTACTGAGTCCTAGTGGAGCTGGTCAGCTTCAAGAATAAACAGCATTTTGAAAATAGTACATTGCTCCACAGTACTTTCTGTAATTTCTTTACAGTGGATCTAAGAGTTGAGCGGGGGTTAAATACGGATTATATTTGACAGTGAATAATCTTTTATTCAATTTAGGATTAAATGGTAAAGTCTGTGGGGAAAAATAAAGCCCTCAAGACATCCAAACAGTTACTCAGTCTTACAGTCAGAAAATTACCTTTAACAGCGTGGAATATTTCACAGAAAAGGAGTCACGACAACAGGACAGCCTGTGTTCCCTTCTAAGAGAGCATGACTGTTCACAGTGCAATGATGTGATTTTCTTTTTTTTTTTTTTTTTTTGAGGGTGAGGGAGGCTTCAGTTTTTGTTTTGCATCTGGGACATATATTTGCAGCTCTCTCACCATCAAGTGTGAGTCTAAACAGGACACATACCTCAAAGGACACCTACGTCTTCAGGAAAGCAATGTGATATGCTTCTGAGCCAACTTTCTCCCCTCCATCCTTCCCGGTCCCTCTTATAAATGGTTGAATAGAAATTTTTCTATACATGGAAATTTGGTTTACATAGCCAACAGTACAGTTAGGTTTTCATGCTAATATTTCTTCTAACAAATGACTGTCTACTAGCCGTTCGGTCTTGTAGAGGCAAGTACCTGGCACTGTAACCTCCACCCATTTGTTCATTAATACACACCAGAAGTCATTTGCATAAAAATTTCAATTTCCTACCCATGATGGAAAATAACCAGTGACAAGAGGAAGCGGTGCAGCAGAGAAAGTAGAACATCTTGCTGCTGACCATATTTCCATATTTCCACAGATCTCAAGGACTCGGCGGAAAGCAGATAGTTATACAAAAACTGACTTTTAAAGGCCTGTATGGGTGAATGCTGTTACTATTCCTGTAGAAACATAGCTAGGGAATCTTATTCGTACTTAAAGAAGTGCAAAATACGAACTAACGTTCCCGTTCCTTGTCCAAGATAGTGGGAAAAAACTGGTTTAGACGGGCAAATATATTTGCTGTTCTTTGTCGCAAGCTGCACACCTCCGCTTCAGCTCTGGTTACGCTACTTTTTCAGCAAGTGAAACTAATGAACTTATTTCTTGACCAGTTTCCTTGAAAATACCAGGTGGCAAGTGTGCCCTAAGCATGCAAAATTAGCTGTAAATTCATAATATTGCACATTTTGGAAAATGTGTGCTGATAAATGGAACAGGGGTCTGAATTTTGCTCAACAGTAAGCTGTGCAGACAGCTCATCCCACCTCTCCCCTCCTGCCCCTGTTTCTGGTGGGTTTTGCAGGGAGGCTGAAACAAGGTTTCAAGCAAGGTTTCATTTCTAACAAAAGCATCTGACCCTGAACTAATAAAACCAACCAGAGGTTTACATCCTGTTCAGAACTGACCAGGCACTCCTTTCTAAAGGAGAAACGTTTAAAAAGTAGTGGGACACGCTCATAACGTACAGCTTAATTTTATAATAGCCAGTGTGGGCTCCTAATAGGGTTTGGGCAACTAGATTTTCTGAGCAGATACCAAAACTAGAGGTGCGCGTTGTGGTTGGAAGAGATCAATGCAGTTTTTACATTACTGTATATTTCCGTTGTTTAAAATAAATTGCCCTGCACACCACTTCTTCACAGATACTGAAAACAGAGACTTCTGAAGTGTTCAGCTGCTTATAGAGAAAGCGAAACAGAACTGTTTTACCCTTCTAAAATAAGATGTGAAAAATACACATGCCTTATGTCTGCAGCTAGAGTAAGCCATCCAGCAGACGAGACTGTTACGTGTTCGCATCTGTAAGCTGAGGGAAATAGCTCCCGTATTATCCCTGTCAGTGTGACTATGAATTGTGCATAAACCTATTGTAGGCATCTTTTTAGATATATTTTGCTATCAGTGTATCTCCAGCTGGTAACTGGTATTTTGAGAGATGTAGGAGATCCTATTATCCAGTATCTTAGATTTTTATTTGCATTGAATAACTCTTTGTACATACTGACTTTAATCCAATCAAGATTTCTGCATATGCTTACACTGATGTATGAAAAACAGTCTTGCAACATGTTGTGATCAGTCTTTATGGAATTAAAAAATAAGCAGCTCGTAGAGCTCAAGGTTTGAGTCTGAAAATTATTCTGGAAATGTGTGGTGATGGTTTCAAGGATAAGGAAATTTATCTTTGCTTTATAAAAATTCTGTTTAAAAAAATCTATCTTTTGCTTGAAGTTTATGCTTTTCTGAAGTTTCTGTCACACTATAAACAATATGCTGTATTTTGTACACTGGAGTAACCCGTAGAGAAAACTGATGTTCACAGAAAAGATAAGATAGTCTTAAAAATAAACTGACATTTTGACCGGACTTACTGATTGACCATTTTGTCCAGGAAGAAATACCTGGAAATAACTCACTTGAAGAAATGGCAACTTGTGCTGTGTACTCCATTACCGCATGCTATAAAGTAGTACTATAAGAGATATAGTCTCTTATATCTAACAATTAGTCTAACAATTTTGGTAGGAAAGAGTATTCACCATAGTAATAGCTAAGCTCTTCTACATTCGCAGTTGTATTATGGTAGCCACCAAGTACCATTATAGGTAGCCAGATGCAATACTGAATGCCATTCGTATGAATTTGCCATTTTAGTGCATAATCAGGCCAGCATTGTTGCTAGTTCTCCAATAAACTGTGTTGGTTTTACTTGTTGATGTTTTTTTTATTATCAGCATTGCATGAATTACCCCATTGTGTAGCTTCCTGAGCTTTCATGCAGCTATAGTCGTCCCCCCCCCATGCTATCTTTCTTCAGAAGCTACTGTGCAGACCATTTTTATTATATGCTCAAGGAATAACAGAAGGCAAATAGTTGCTTAGGCTATGTCTGTATCTGCACTAAAGGCATTTGCAGCAATTCATAAGTGAAGTGACGTCAATATGTGTTTATCCGGACAAGGCGTGACACACAGATCTGTGGGTATGGGAGTCCAGGGTAGAGGAGTTGACATATAAAGGTCCCGTGCAGCTAATTTTTCCGTTTCTGTGATTTCTAAGAAGAGGGGTTGGAGGACAAACTAACAGATGGGAAGTATGTTTACTCTGTCTTGTTTTCAGATCTGGTGTATCGGCGCCCAGCAATGCCAGCTGAAGGGAGGTTCAGGAGCTGGGGGAGGACTGTTGGTCGCCTCAACTCCTTTTACTTCTGCAATGATAATCTTTCAAGGTATGTTCCTGAATCCCACTGTTTGGCCTTGCAATTTAGGGTGCGAGACCACAAAACCCTTCGGCGCCTAGAGAGGCAACTGGCTTTATAGGGAGCCTTATCTGAACAATTCATGGTAGTTAATAAAGAAGGCACTTTGAGACTCGACCCGGTGAGTATTACACACGTAAATCAGTCTTCAGAAGCTCGTTGTGGACAAGCTCTGTTTCGTTAGAGGTACTAATTGCTCGAACGCTAGACATCTATAGAAAGAGGCAAGTAAATGGAAAACGACATTACAGGAACAATAACAAAGTGAAATATGTAGGAATGACAGCAGGTGATAGAGCCACGTGACGCTAGATTTGCCAAGTACAATTTGTATTCTCTCGGGTTCTGTACCATCCGCCAAATGTTACCTTAACTTCTCAGAATCCAGGAGAAAAAATATTTTGTCCTTATTTTTGCGCAATATTTGCTAATATTTTCAATTGATAGTTTTAAGCACTATTCTTTTACTATTCTATAGCCTCCTACTTACAGTCTGCTACCGGTAAGCCCTAATAATGAGAAACAAATCCACCCTAGGTAGTTACTTGTAGGGCTTTTAAGCACGGCTGCTTGGGCAGTCGGGCATGTGTTGCAGTGACTTCGTGCAACAGAAGTCAAAGGGACAGTGACAACCTTAAAGTCTAATAAAAGCAAGGCGTACTAGTGTAGGTATAGAGGTAATACTCTATTAACTAATGCACAGTGAAGAATACAAAAGGTCGTAACTGTTTTTTTCTGAAGGCCTAGATCGCAACCACAACTATACCGAGTCGGGAGGAACATCAGAGAGCTCCGCTTCGCTTTCTCTGCCAGCAGCGTTTTCTGCCTCGGCTTCTGTGCATCACGCCTGGTGTAAACCAAGCACGAGGGTGGTGTAAAAGGCTCCATCTGTCGCGTTGGCTCAGATCCGCTTGACAGAAGCCGGAACCCATGAAAACGAGAGATGAGAAATCAGAATTGTGAACCCTCTTCCTCCTCTTTCTGCTCTGCCCTTCCCCAGTTTGTACTTCTCCAGGAGGAAGAGGAGCAGTGTCTTGTTCTAGATTGCTGCTAGCAAAATGAGGGGAGTTGGGGGTGCTTCGGGCATCTTCCTCAGCCCTCCCGTAACAGCACAGGGACCACTCACGATTTAGCATGAGGGAGTTAAATTTCTTAAAGAAACAAAATATTTTCCAAAGAGTGACAGAAAGCAGTTGTTTCACCACTTCAGAAAGCCAGCACACAGTTCCTGCTCTGCCCCGAGCTGGTTTCAGTTCAGTATTCAGAAAATGCCAAGCAAATAATAAATCAGGTTCAAGTTAGAACAGTCCTTGTAGCAGTCTGGGGTAACAAAACATTTCTAGATAACGCAATGTCTTTCTAGACAGTAGGAATGCAAAGACTCGGTCTTGTCCGTAGGTTGTGGTTGAGATGAGTGCTGTTAGTTACAGGATTAACCATCCCTGTGAAGCATCTGTGCAACGCTCTCTTAGCAGGATCACAACTTATCGAGATAATTCAGAACCATTTCTTCTTCTCTGTTATTTTCGAAACAAAGCTTTTCCTCCAGAGTCATGGTGGCTCCTCTTTCACTTGGACGTGATACGATCACAAAAAGGACAGGGCCCTTTTACAGCCATACGAATCCCAATCAAGGACAGAATGCATTTCTACGCTTTCCACATGAAGTTCAAACAGTAAAGAAAAGCCCCGATTTGTAGGAAGCACATCATGAGGCTGGAGACACTTGGATTCATTCTGGATGGCGATTTTTCCCTGCTTGTTAAAGGAAAAATAGAGCAATCTGGTATCACAAGTCCACACTGACATCTAGTGCTGAAAAAAATTGCAGTAGCCAGTGAGGAAACAAAGAGGAAAAAAGGTGTTGGACTGGAATGAAAAATCTAAAGATATAGCAAAGCATCCCTCCTGCTTTATGAAAGCGACTTGGCAGTTTGTGGATCTCTCCGGCAGGCCAGAGATGCTTTGGCTCCATGAACTTGGGTGCTGTGAGAGCATCCCTTGGAGAACTGCATGGGGTACCGGGTCTGACAGCCAGGTACTCAGTGTAGCAACCCCTGAAAAGTGCTTTAGGACATGAGGAATCTTGAGTTGTGACTTATTTTGTTTTGTAGCCATCATTACTGTAGGACTTGGGCCGGAGCAGCATAACTAGTAGATCACTGCTGCCAATGGCCCGGTAATCTTCATTTTACAAAAAAAGACTTCACAAGGATGAAATGTTCTCGCCTTCCAACCTGAGAAGAGAATTCCCTCGTACATTGGAAAGATTCCCCCTCTAAGCTTTACCAAGGGAAACGGGTCATTTGTTTAGCGGCAGCTTTTAGTTGTTAATGTTCTCTTGCCTCCCATTTCAATACAAAATACACTCACCATTTTTCCACACACAGAAACAAATTTGCGTTTCATAATATTTTACTGTGCCTTTAAGGGCAGGCAAAGGCCGTAAACCAAAGTATTGGTGTTTTTTCGTTGTTATTTCTACCTTCTGTGGGGAAGTAAAAAGTAATAATAATGTACAGAATAATGAGTGTTTCTCGGTGTCTTAGCTGCCAGCACACTTCCTTCCCTGTCACCAGGGAAATGGTGAGATTAAAACCACGTGCTCTGTGCGCTTCAGAAGTGAGATCTGCATGTCACTGTTGTATAAATCATCAAAGGAGATGAACAAAAGGACAGATCCAAAGCCACCGAGATCAATGGACTTTCCCCCCCGCCCCCCGCCTTGAATCCCGGGAGCTTTGGATCAGGTCCCGGCAGATGTCAGAGCTCTGCCAGCCCCGCTGAGAAACTGTGGTCCAAATGCTGGCGTGCTGTTTGGCAAGTCGCATCCGTAAGGTTAGGCAGAGGTTGGCAGATGTATCCTCCACGGGGGGAATCCTGGTGCTGGCAAGCAGGATTTCACAGCAGGACCCAGCACGGAGCGGGGGACTTCTTCTTTCTCTGCGTGGAGGCAAAGCAGGTCCTAACCTACCAGCCATCGCTACGTGCGAGGACATCCTCTTCCTCTAGAAACCCTACGCTGTGCGTTGGGGCGCAGCGACGAGCTGTATCTCCTACCATGTGGCACTACTTGGGACTAGCTCTTACCTCCTCCTCTTTCACGGCAAGCAGCAAATGGCAGGATTTAGCCCTTACTGCCTTGCGAGTCTGAAAGCCCCAGAAGAAAATGTGGGTTTCGTCCTGTCCATAGTCCCCTTCCTCCCCTTATAATCAGAAAGCCCAAGTACTCAGGTATCATTTCTTCTTTTAATTTTTACAATTCTTTCTTTTTCTGAACAACCACCATATAGAGGTCAGCATGTTACCACATCTAGGCTGTATTTTTTTTTTCCCCTCCCATCTCTCTCGCAATCAACAACCGTATGCAGATTTTAAAAACGTTTCAGATTCTTGTGTCTGGGCTGGACAGATTGGGACGTACAGGGAGGACTGGCAGGCCCAATTAGACAATAAGTAGCATAAGTAGCTGTCAAAAATAAGGCTAGAGTAGGAGAAAGCATGTGGCATCTCTCACTAGATAAGCTAGAATGATTGGCATGTGCAGTCAGAAACACTCGTTTTCTGATTTAATGGGGGCTTAAGACAAATTGTCTCACAGCTGAGACCATGCAAATCAATCATTAAAATGTAGGGTTAGAGTCTGATGTCAGTTTAAATTCCATTAATATTGGTGGAATTACACCAAATTTATCCACCCAAATTTATAGGTTGCAAAATTTGACCCATAATTATTATTAGGAGCAAAAGCATGCAAAACTGTGTCACACATCTAGAATTTTCTTGAAATAAGAAGTAATAAGAATAGTAAAACCAAAAATGTAGAATAAGACTCGAGTAGAATAGAAAAACAAGGAAAAGGAGAAGGAAAAGAATGGTAAAAGGAAAGAGGAAAAGGAGAGGAAGGGAACAAAGGAAGGAGGAAAGGGAAAGGGAAAGAAAATGAAAGACTGAAAGAAATGCCAAGAAAATAATGCAGGAATTTAGGAAATTTCCTTGATGAAATTTAAAAACATGGGGGAAAGAATTCCAAATGTATAGTAATAACATTGAATTAAAGCACTCCAGTTTGGTGTCATCATGTCATGTTCCCATCCATCCTTTCCCTTTCAACTTTCCAGAGGACCCAAAGGAAATGCAATCCGGTGGCAGCAACTCATTCAAGAAGGTGCCACTAACATTTTAAAGGTGACTAGTTTAGAGAGCATATTTGGTGCAGTGACTGAACATCCAGTATGAATATGTTCAGCTGACATCAGTTCCTAAACCTTTGGGAACGTTGTTGAGTGTATTAAAATCAGTGTTTTTTCCAGTACGGCACTAGGCAATAATGGATATAATTCCAACTAAGAGCACCGACTTGCTTTGTGCAGAGCACAATCTATTTTAATGAAACTTCAAATATATTTTGGGGACCAGTGAGTTAAAATGGTGATCATTTAGCCTTCTGTGCTTAATATTAAATTCCCCACCTGATCTTTTGCCTGGGGTTTAGGAGTGCGGTTCA
>NW_009627075.1:9247-33583 GCF_000690535.1 Cariama cristata
GGAAACACTCCTGTTCGGACCAACAGCATGAGGCAGGGCTACTCGGTAGCAAGGGTTGCGGGACCACAACCCAAGTCAGAGAGTCTCTGTGGAGCCTTTTAGTGACTCAGGACTTGGACAAATCCCCAAGTTGGAGTGAAGGACTAACTTTTGTAGAGCAGCGAACTGGTTTTACAAACGATTGTTGCCCGTGAGACAGAAATGACAGAGTTTTGGCAGCAGACAGACCCATGGAGGAGCAGATGAAGCTGGGGTGGCTGGCACAACTACCAACCTTGCCTGATCACGCTGCCCTTATCTGAGAGGCTGGCATCCTTACCTGGAGCTGGCAGAGGGATACGGACGGCTTGGAGTGGAGCAGCCCTGCTTTAATCCATTGCCACGTCTGAGTTAATATCCTGATCCTTCAGAATTTGGCTATGAACAGCTTCTAATTCAAGCTGGCTGTCCTCAGCGACAAAGAAAAATGTAAATGCATGACGACAGTTATGAAGTGCGGTGTTTTAGACAATGACAGTGGAGGAAAATAATGCTTTAGAAAATTCACAAACACATAAAACCTCTTGAACTGAAGAAACTGAAGAGACTTTTTTTTTTTTTGCAGCTCCATCCTTATATTTTGAGTAATTCACCTTGCCTTTATCTGAAAATGGTTCTTTCCAGAATCCTTTCAGATTTCATAGGTCATTTAAAATCGTATCTGATGATCTGATAATTTGCTCTGTCTGACAAAATTACAATGCAGTTTTCATCAGCTGTAACTCACCTGATCTGATGTGCCTCTACAAATAACGCTCAAATCAGGTCTTTGATTCAGGTCCCTGTTTGCAGTGGAGACAGAAGAAGAAATCTCAACGCACTTCCATTTTTATGAAGGGCATTTTGCAAAGGGAAGAGAAAAAGTAAAACTGAATAAGGATGCTAAAAACTATTAAAAATGTGTCATTAAATCCAAAATTTTTTACGTGAATATTTCTTTCCCAGCGGAAGAAACTGGAAAGAGGGTACAATGCTTGGAGAGCGGCAGAAGGAAACTTGTAGTTGGTTTTCAGCTATCTGGCTTGATTATTTGGGCAACTTAAAAATCACTTTGTCTCCTGTTGATTCAGTTCCTCCCTTTTAACTCTCCACCTCTTTATCATTTTGTCAGGATAAAACACGTTACAAATTGCAAGAAGCCCAAACAGTAAGTAAAAGGATGTTAATAAACACAGGAGGTCAATACTTTTTATACTAGATCCCCACGATAAGAAGAGCTTTGGAAATACAGAACTTTTGCAGGAGTCATGGTATCCAAATTATGCAAATGCCAGTCACCAAAAAAATTGCCACTAATGCTAGCCTGCTATGCAGAGCCGTGAAGTACAGAACATGCAATAAATATTTCTGCAAAAATACCCTGTAAGTTCACATGCAGCAGGATACATCTCAAAAAACGAGTCACAGGAATACTTTCTCATGTAGAGATTGCAGTGGCTAGAGAAACCACTTTTGAATTCACCTGGGGATTTAGAGATGTGGCCTATACTGGAAAAAAATAGAGAAATATTTTGTCAATCAGCAGCTGACATAAAACAAATACATTTACTGTTAATGCTGCTGTCACAATGAATCACAAACCCCCAGGAATCAGATGCTACAGCACCTACTGGTTTTTGTTAACATCCCTGTGCGGTACGTATTAGGGCTTTCTCAGGCAGGAAATTAATTCTTATTAAAATGTCTTGTGGGCATCAAGACTGAAGTAATGAGACAAGAATGAGCTGGGAGTCCAGAGCCAAATGGGGTGGGGGATTTTATATAAAACAGCTCCTTAATAATCAATCAGGGGAAACTCATGAGAAAGGAGGGGTATGCCAGATGGAACCAGCTTTGCCTGTTGCCTGAACAGAGCCTTTCACCCCATTTTCGAGAGGTAGGGTGAAACGTTGTCAAGGCTGATCAGTCCGACAGACAGACGGTAAAGAATTTGAACTGTCTCTTTCCATTACTGTTTGCTAACTGAGCTGACTGCCAACTCAGACCACTGGTAGAAGTTTAATTATCGGCCCTGTTGTTTTCATTATAAACTGCTGTTCCTTGGGGTTTTATCGTTTCAGTTCTTAAGGCCTTTCTGTGTGTGGTTTGGTCGTGGAGGTGGCAGAACTAGATTGATTTAGAGACAGATTTAGCTAGATGGGTGCTGAAGTTGTGGTTAAACTAGCCTGACGTACCTTTTCACCTCTTTCTGTAACACACATGCTAAAAATCCTGCCATTATATTTACCAGAGTCCGACGTAACAGGAACTAAGTCAAAAAAAGCTCGCTAAGATGCCTTTCTAAGCAGCGTATGATTAATCTGAAATCTCTTAATGAGACTACAGCCTGGCACATGTCCAATGGGCAGGTCAATTGGTCAACATTTGCAAGAAATCCTGAATAATATTCCAAATTTTGGTTCTCATGGAGCTCATAAGATCTTTTCGCTATCCTCCTCTTCCAGATCTGGGATATGCCAATCTCCCAGCTCTGCTGGTTAATAGAGGTCTGAAAGCATAGTTGTTACTGGGAGGCTTACGTGTGTTTTACATACCAGCAAATGTGTATGCCTGAAAAGTGAGAGCCTGAAAGGACAGAAAGCAGGTTTCTATAGACAGTATTACCTTATGCTGATTTTCAAAGAAACTTGGAGATTTTATTTTTTCCCCCACAAATCAAAGACGTTCTAGAAAGGGTGATGAGTTCCTCTTCTTCTTGACAGCAGGCAGTGCTTTTGAAGTCCTTCCACACTACTTGTCGTCAAAGAATTTGTTACCTACCTGTTGAGGTCTTTAGAAAGTTACAATATATTATTTTGGAAAGTGTAATTATATGGTTGCAAATCCAGCATATTGTGTGGCTATTTGTGTAGGCAGACATCATATAATGCTTCCAGAAAACATTTCCATGATGGCAAGAAAGAAGCTGGAATTGATGAACCGAGTTTTCCTAGGCCAAATTATTCCGGTTCAGACCCTCAGGATCTGTCTCTGCTGTAGCTTTAACGGGCAGCCGTACTGCAGGGCTGCATTCAAGTGCCGTCGCCCGTCTCCATCCTCGTCCCCCTTCCCGTGAGAGAAGAGGGTGGGCAAAGGGAGGTGGAAGAACTGTACAAGCACTTTGGTTGTCATTTGTGTTTGGTGTCGGAGCTGCCGTGGATATGTCCCACAACTCTCAGCATTACACTAACCCAAGCTGCTCTGTCATTCATTTCCAATGAACCATGGGCCATAACTAGAAAGGTCTCATTTGAAATGGTTTTCCGGCAAAATGTCCCTCCCCAGATTACCAGTGTGACTGTTGACAACACGAGGATTTAGGGTTATAACCCAACCTGGCGCAGCGCAAAGGAGACGCTCAGATGAGCCGGTCCGTGTTTGTGGACACATCAGGGATTTGGGCATAGCACCCAGCTAGGACCCTGAGTGAGTCCTCAGGGACAGCTGGCCTTTGAGCCACACGTACACAGACAAATGGGCGATCATCTCGAGTTGTCCGTCCTAATCTGTCTTCTTGTCACGGCTTGCTGGCTTCCTGATACCTTGCTGTCACTGCGCAGATATGTCCACCAGGCCCCAGACAATGCCCCTGTCTCAGGAGACATCTATAAACCATTTGCAGACCTTAAGCGAATCCATTTTAGCACATATGGATATGTGTTATCCAGCCTGTCCAGGATGAATTTTAACTGGTGCATAAGCGCTGTGTAATCATTGTTTTGTGTGGTATTTATGCATGCTTTATAAAGATATCGCCCTTTACGTAGATGGGTGTTCCTCCATCTGTATGGTAATGAATCAGTATTCAGGGGACCTTTTCTGCTCTGCTTCTCACCCGACCCTCTTCCTTCTGATATCTCTGCAAAGCCCCCAACAGCAGAGCTGCTGCTGAAGGTAGGGGAAGATGAGGACAAAGAGCCCTGCTGTACCTATTCAGGGAAAAAATCTGCATCTTAAAGTGCCTGCTGGAAATGGGCAAGGTGCCAAACAGCAGGGAGAAGGGTGATGCTCCAGAATATAAAGGAGGGCATACTATTATCTTTTTCTGTCTTTTAGTCACTGATTGGTTGTATAAAAAAAAAAAGGAAACAAACCAGGGGATTTGATTTGGCAAGTTTGATTTGGCAGCAGCACGGTTTATATCCCAGCAAATGCAACACTCCCTTCTCTCCCACAGACCTGCCTGCTGCTGCGGCTCTTCTCCTTATGCCACAACCATTCTCCTGTTCCACCTCTCCGTAACAAAGCCTCTACCAACAGCGGGTGAATGTGCTGGATCTGCAATTGCCCCGGGATGCAGCAGTCAAGGCAGTGCTATCAGAGCACATAGGTGACTGTAAGTGCTTGTTTTCAGGGATCGCTGCCTTTTTGGGAGCGTAGGTTATGCAGTTGAATGCGATGCCTACACCTCAGGTCACAGCAACCACCGTTGCTCAGCAGCTATCGCTATTCCAGTTGAATGGGTAGTTTTTTTTTTACTGTTTCTGAGCGGACACACTACCATATCGCTTTTGCAGTTCTTCTGCATCCACCCATTCTTCCTCCTCTCTCGCAGGGAAGACACCTAGGTCTTTCCCACTATAATCCCTCTGCACGCCTCGCTGCCTCTGAGAAAAGAAAACTTCCTCCAAGAGACCCTGGCAGCCTTCGGATCCCAATGTTTAGTGGTATCTCCTGCTGATCAAAACTCACAGCTCGCCTCAAAAGAGAAAGCGAGAAGCATCTCGGCAGCAGGGTACAACAGCAAAAATTCCTTTGGTACTCACACTCCTGGGGGACACACTACAGCAGAAGCCTGGATGACGTCTAGAAACGGCGTGTCCGGCCAGCATCAGTGGGTTGGAGAAGAAGCGTGGAGAATGCTGGAGAAGAAGCCTGCGGTCTCCCTCCCCTACTCCCTTTTTGATAGGTTGGTAGTCTGATTAATAGACAACAGCCCTTCTTCTGGAAAGAAAAAAGGCGATTATATCTAGGCCCAGAGTGAAAGAGCTTAACTGGGAAAGACAATCTTCCCCTAGCAACCCGTAAGTTATGCTTAGCTCTAAACCAGATTTTCAGCGTGGTGGGAGGAAAGCTTCGGGCCCCTCAGTTTGATAACAGTCTGTGAATCACATGCCAGTCGACCTGGGCTGAGAATTTGCTGTCTAAATCTCAGCTTCTCCAGTGCCAGAAGCATCCCAGTTGAGGCTCATCCAGGATTAATCTGCAAAGACTGTAAGAAAGGGAAGGAGCAATGATTGACATGGTAATACAGCATCTCCCATGCAAAAACGCCCTCAACCCCCTCCAGCATTTTCATAACCAAATACACACCTTGTTTTGCACTATAAAGAGCATGGGAATGAAATGTGATAATGAGACGTAACGAGATGCATGTATAAGACAAGCTGGGGACAGGCAGTGAACATAAAAAGAGACGTGTACATACGCACATAGGGAGGAAGCGGCAGATAGGCACTTTCTTATAATCTAGCAACAATAGTCATGACAAGAGTTAAGTTCTGTTTTCATTTTCCATCCTCCGTGTACCTTTGTGTATCTGGAGAAAAAGAAGTAAATAACCAGGCTTTCTATTCCGATTCTCGTAACTAGACTCCAGTGAGCACTGTCAAAAATCTTCACTAATATCCACTTAAATCATTGGGCAACTTTACTTCAGATGTCTTCCTGCCCCTTGTATTCTGCGGGTTTTTTTCTTTATTAACAAGGAGAAAGCCGCATGGAAAGCCCACAAGAATGCGTTTTACACAGAATGTTGGAAAATGGCGGTTCGGAATTAACTTTCCACAATCCATGGCACAGCCAATGCTAAAAGCTGCTTTCACCTTATCGGGAATCAGAAGCAATGCCAGACCTGCCTTTCTTACACTTGCAAAATTCCTATCAGTACGCTTCAGATCAGAAAGGACCTAGAAAGAATGTCTGGCAAATATTTTCGAATTATAACTAATAAGGGGGAAATAAAACTGTCTGGACAGTTCACCAGCAGAAAAAGAGGCAGTATTTGGTCACTAAACTCTCTGACATATTGCAACTAATCAGCATTAGAGGCAAAACGAAGCTGTAATCTATCCATGTCCTCCTCTTTTTGGACCATTCCCAGTACTAATTGCAGCAGAGGAATGTTCTGGACCAAAATCCTCTGGCTTTTCCATTCATCGCTTAGAGGAACTCCAAGCCTGCACAAAACATTACAGGTTTTCTGACTTTTTTTGCAGGAACGCTTTTGTCCTTTTGCCTTTTTGGGAGGCCGGGGATCCACAGCAACAACCCTTTAGCTGAAAGCCTGTTGTAAGCTGAACCAACGGGAGCAGATGCAGAAACAGATTTCCCTTGGGAAAGAACGTCAAGTCAGTCTGACAACTGTAGTGGCAAGTACTAACAATGTTCATTGCCCTTGTAAATCTTACAGATAAACATCCCTCAAATGTCAATGACTGATGGTGGAGATTGAGTAGAGCGTAAGCGTTGTAGTACACAATATACACTCCTGTGCTTTCGTTGCATAAAAATGGCAATGAATGATCATTTACATCGGGCAAGGTGTAATTGCCTACGCTGTGGTGTAGAGTTCGTGGGCAGGTAGTGCTGGGGTGGGTGAAGACGCTTCTACATGAACATGTTGTAACGATCAGTGTTCATTGATTCTTTTACTCCCTTAGATTTGTTACTGTCCAGGTTGATGTTTCCTCTTACTGAAGCAGAAATTGTTTATGCATAGCACAGTGGCAAACATTAAAATGTGGATATGATTCATTCCGGCTGATGGAAGCAAACTCCTGGCATAAGAGAAGCAAATTATTCCATCTCTCTCCACCATGGCGTGGAGGTCTCTATAACGGGCTTGGCGGATTTCTAGTCTGGTTTTGCTCCTTATTCAAAAGAAACATTCACTTTGCTCCCCGTGCTGCAGCCTTGCAGGAGAAGTTGTGCTGGCTGCATACCCTCCTCTGGACTGGGAAATGTGCCTGCCTTATGACACCGAAGCCACCCTCCAGGCAAATTTTTCCTCTCAACCATCCTTCCAGACACCATCTCTTTGCCCTTTTTGCCCTAAGCAGCAAGGAAATTACTGGTGGGACATCAACAAGGGAAATTTCGCTGGAGAAACCAGCAGCCCGCTTCTCGTCGTTACTTTTTACTCATGCCTGGATCATCTTGCAGTGGTTTCTATGACAACAGAGAATTATTTCTTAACATAAATCAAGTTTGTCAGACTTATGCTTGTGCATAGCACTTGCTGCAGGCTAGATAAGCAATGTGGAGACCAAAACCAGACAAACTGATCTGCTCTATGAAAACAGAGCTGCCAAGGATCTGAAATGCAAAAGATCCCTTGTTTTCCTAGGGAAATTAGCTTTGAGTATTGAATTGTGGTTGTTCTTTTATATTTTGAGAAGGAAAAGCATGAGAATAGTGAATATCACGAATTAATACACTTATCTTTTAAATGCAGAGACTTTGGGACAATTAACTGTGTTTCTCAGAAAAGAAGTGTGAATATTCAGCACATAAGCAACATAGGAAGAGGAAGAGGAGGAGGTTCGTAGAAACTTCTCTTTAGAAAAATGTGAAGGGATTTCTGAAAATTGTATTCCGTGCCTGTTTGATACATGGGTAATGATAACATTTCTTGGTAACCTGGTCCCCAGAGTGCAAAATCTTAAGTTTACCTTTTGCTTGCACATTTTTCTCTCATCTTGTCCTCTGGCATCTTTTTATTAGACTCTAAAAATATAGTTATTATTGGCAAATTGGAAGGGCTGTTTTGCAGACAGTTCATCCGTATTGCATGTGTTTCTGCTGCATGGTGATGAGCTTTTGAAAAAAGTACCAATTTCTTGACAGCCCGAGTGATGAATGGTAGCATCCCATATCTGTTTAATCTAGAATGATCACAGTTACAACAAAACCCTTTCAGAAGTTGAGTGCAATTTGTAGTATTGATACAGCTATCGATTTTAGGCAGTGGATTACTCTTGTTAATCTAAAATAGGTGATTCATGGGTTGTTTTAGTTAAACTGTCTCTGACCAAGGGGGTATCTTGTTCATCCTGTGGAGGAGAACAAACTCCATGCCTGGGTATGGAGAATGAACTATGGTACGAATACAGGCAAGCATATTACCTTCTGTCCACAGCGCAACTCCTGCTTGTCTCCAAGGGAGCTTCGTAGAACGAGCAAAGGCAAAGCCTCCTCTCTTGCTGCAGAAAGTAACGCACTGCTTATTCTTCTTTCACTCTGTTAGTGCTTGATTCAGCAGAACTCAGCAGCCGGGATTTCTCTTCCCTTCCTTCCCACCTTCCTTTCTCTGTTTCTGCTCTACTTCCTTCTTGGCATCTCTCCTTTCTTCGTCCTCCTCCTTCCAGCAACTCCAAACTCAGCCTCAACTGCATCTTGGTTTCATTTCCATTCCTCTCCATCTGCTAAAGTGTATTCATGTATTATATATCAAATGTTGACATTTATAATGGTGCCAATAAGGATTTGAATCAAAACCTGAATGGAAACAAGCAGTTTGGGTAGCGTTTACCTCTCTCGTCAGTATTATTTCAGACTATTTTCAGACTCAAGAAAGGAAACACTGAACAGTTGGGTCCTACCAGGAAGATTTCCTGAACAACCATGATGGATAGGAGCATTTTTTGTTCTTTAATGAAAATTTAAATGCCAAAGAGTATGGTGGTTCCATGTGGTTAACTCATGAAGCAAGTGGACCCAGTGCTTCAAGAATCCTATATCAAAGTAAACATGCGCAACTGCAGTAAAGTGAATGTGTAGGCCTTTTGAAACATCCACATCCACACAAATGCATGATTCGGCGTGGGGTTGTGTGCTTAAAGCTGCAACTCCACAGCAGTTTAGTATGATCTAAGGTGAGGTTGCCCTCCACCTTTCCTTAGATGCACTCTCCGTTCTTCTTTTCACTGATACTTGTCTGATCGTACAGTGAGCCAGTTAAGGAACAGAAACCAGCAACTTATTTAAAAAGGGGGGGAAAGCAGCATTTTCTTCCAGTTTAGCTCTCCGAACCAACTCACTGCAGGATTAGGTATGGTTTTGCCAGTGTGAGGGAGAGTCGGAAAATCCAGCCAGCAGTGTCACGAGGCAGAGGGTTTGGTAGTCAAGAGGTAACATCAACCTCGGTCAGCTTAGACTCCAACAGAACTGCAGCTTCAGTGGGGATTTTGACAGTCATCTCAGATATGACTTTGCTGTATCAGTAAAAGCACCAGATGTCTGTCAAACTTGCTTCAGAAGTGTTGCGGCATTAAGGACACTTAAATCTACAGCCCTGTTTTCCGTTTCTTGTCTTCAATGTATCGATTGCTACTCTTTCTCCAAGCTGTTTGCTATGCATCGTACTTTCATTTTAGGAGAGGTCTCAGACGTATTTTGTCAGCTCTGGATATCTGGATAAGACAAATTTCTCCTGCTGTACAGATTTATTTGATTTATGCTTATGGGATGACCATATCTGGCTATTTGGATCTGAACTGCATATACACTAGAATAATTTGATTGCCAGTTCCATAGGTCTTCCAATTACAAGACACTGTATTCAGATGGAAGCAAAATATCAAATAGGATCAGGCAATCCTTATTTTTCCCAAAATGAGAGTTTTTTCTATTTCACCCAATACGATGTTCAGCACTTGGAAGGAAGGGAACCAAAATTAATAGAAATCCTTAGGCTTGATTTCCTCTTGGTGAAAAACAATTGAAACGAGCTGAAATTCTGCTCCTTGATTAACGTGATGAAGTAAGTAAGAAGGTAGACTAACAAGTACATGGCTGAGTGTAGGAGGAAACAGAGATGAAAAGAGGTTAGAGATGAGAAGAGAAAACGCAATGGTTTTCTGAAGGCTTCAGGTAGTCAAAGCCCTGCATGAATGCCCAGCTAGGTGAACTATGTCCTCTTTACTCTTTGATCTTGGTCTGGAAATGATTCATCGCATTTAGTGATCTGCTACGCCAGCTTGCCAGTCAGTTATTAGGGAGTCATAGGAATCAGTCACGGCTCCTCTTTTTGCATCCCACTCTTGTTTTCACTTCATTTAGTTAATCTCCCAGCAGTGTATTTGCAAGTGGGAAAGAAGCACCGGTGAAATGGAGAAGAGCCCTCTCTCTGTATGGCCCCTCTGCCACCCCTGCCTTTGTGTTTAAATGTTTTCTCTTGTGTTTGGTTCTTGCTGCTCCTCATCTTTTGCAATATATCTCATTTTCTCTAATTTTACAAACATGGACTGAATCAAAGGACACGCTCCAGGGGAGAAACAACTTGTCTTAAGATCAAGAGTTCTGCTTTGTTTGCTGTTAGAGGTCACCTACCCTGCACATTACATTCACAATTTATTTTTGAGTTGTTGTTTATTCACTCTAAATGATTCAACCTATACATAATCTCCTAAAAAAAGTTCTGGTCTTGAAACATTGAGAGGACCACCCAAGAGCTGCTGAACATTTCCCACTCCCATGGGAACTGAAGGTTCAGATTAACTCCCTGTGCTGTGCCTAACTTTTCTGGTGAAAGCAGGACTGAAAAGCTTCACCCTGTTGCATCTGCTTCCCATCTTTCTTGTTTGCTAACCATCAGCTGATAAGTACCAACTAGACCAATGCATTTCTTCAAGTATGTCTCAAAGAGAGAAGAGCTCAGCAGCTCTTTTTGATACGTAGAACTTTTTAATGTATTTTCTATCCACTCAGCGGTATTTATAGGAAAAAGGAAATGTATTACTGCAGTTGTAAGTGATGTGGGAGCCATTAAGAATTGCCATTTCATTCACTGCTCCCTACCATGACACTCTGGGCCTGGAGAGGGAACTGTGGTTGTTGCCCTCCTCTTCCCAATGTTCAAGAGTTAGCCAAAAAGCAGGCAAGATCACACAAGGAGCAACAAGCAGTACTGACTGAAGTTACCAGTAAATAACCTCTTTCTGAAGAGGGTGGACATGCTGTAGCCACACCCAGAAAATTACCATCTTTCAGATGGGGTAATTACCTTGTTCACAAGTCCTTCATGATGGCAGGAAATAATGTCTGATCCAGGGACGGTAAATGGTCTTTGGTAGAAGAGATCAGTTTTCGAGATCTCTCTTGGATCACCTTTCTCTCATTCTTGAAATCATTAGCTGACAAGTTCTTCAGAAGAGATCAGTTTTCGAGATCTGTCTTGGATCACCTTTCTCTTATTCTTGAAATCATTAGCTGACAAGTTCTTCCTAGGCGAGTATTTTATCTCTGATGAAAGCAAAGCTCCCTCTAACCTCAGTGCTTGAAGGCTTCAGAACCAGGTCCTGGCTGCATCTTTCCATCCGTCCTAACTGTCCTTCCAAACTTGTGTGCAGGATCCTGGGAGGCACGAGAACAAAACCATGAAGGCCAACTGGTGCAGTCCTGTTAAAACTCCTGTCGTAGTTTCAGTGAGATGAGTACTTTACACTTAACTGGTTGAGGTGGTGTTTATATGTAGTTTGAAAAGCTTTTTCTTTTTCCTTAATCCACAGAGCCACAATGAGAAGGAGGGAGCTAGCTGTTACCCTTCAAAATGGAAAAAGTTAAATCTGATGTAATTTTTCATCAGAATCTGGTGCCCTCGATCGCTGCGAGGGGGCTCTTAGTTTGTAGGTGCTCCCGCTGACAGCAGTGGGGCCACTTGGCTATCCAGTCGAAGGAAAGTAGATGTGGGAATCTTTGCGGGAGAATTCCTATTTCCATCTCTCAGTAGATGAGCACAGACCTTTGTAGGAGACCGTTTTGTGTCAATCACAGGAGTTTTCTGTTTAAACATCTCATTCTGGTACATGTGACATCAGTGGCTCTTCATCGGCTACAGTCTGACCCTGCGGTGCCATCGCAGGATGATACATGTCTGTCTTATAATGGAGGCAAAGCTTCTTCTCTCGGGAGGTGAATTCAGAAATGTAGCCCACCGACATGTGACTCACATTAGTTTCCCTTTAATATTTATAGTCGCTTGGATTCATTAAACTGCAAAGCTGCACAAACGTTCGCAAAACAAGCTGTATTCTTTTAACTCATACTGCACCTGGAAGCACAATACAACATTGCATAATAGACACCTGAGGGTGTTGTCGGGGGAAGAAAGGTAACGTTTGTGAAGTGACTTCAAAAGGAATCAGAAGAAGTCTTCGTAAAGCTAATATTTGGCAAGGAAAAAGTGACATGTCTGCAGACAACACAAAAGATGTTTTCAGAGAATGGAGAAGGATATGAGAAGGCTGTGCCAGATGGTAGAAGCAACAAATAAGAAAAATAAACCGTACCGCTCACAGAAATTGTACATGGCAATGCAGAGTCTAGTGGGCTCTATTCTTGGCTGGTGTTGGCTGGAATAACTCCGTTAAAGTCAATGAAGCCACCAAGTCCAGCTGAGGACATGGAGAAAGAAGTTTCTTTATTAAGCCTTTTTGTGTAAGCCACACTTTGGTGCTTTCTATGCTGTTTGTTTTCCCCTTGTAACACACTAAGGGCAAAATTTAGCTTACAAGGTTATCAAGCAGCTTCTAACACCTAACCCTATCAGCATCCTTGCTGCCACGTTTCTGAACCAACGCACGGAGAAGCGCCGCAGTGCACAGCAAACAACATTCTGTGGGCCTAAAGCAAGATGCCCACGCTGGACATCAGTAACAAATGGTATACAGACAGGAATACACTACAGCCTCAAAACCAGCCCTCTGAACTTGCCCGCTCTCACCAGCGTACAGCCCCGGACTGGCAGGAGCAGAGGTGCCTGGGCAGTCAGCACTCCCAGAGACATGTTACGCTCCATCTCCTCCGCGTACCAGCTGTTTCTGCTCTTCCATTGTTTCCAGAGGAGGCAGGAACAAGCAATTGCAAATCTGTGCACATACCGGCCGATCTGTTGTCCCATTAAATCCCTTGATCTGCCCTGACTATGGTTAATGCAGTAGTGAAGTCAGACATACGGCACTCTGGGCATTCAAAGCCTGTGAGCAATTCTGAAGGAAAAGCAAAGCCTTTGACAAGAGGGAACTGAACATTGGGTTCTATAGCACATAAAATACATGCTTGTGATGAAATGACCAAGTCATACACAGCGGATGACTTGCAGAACACCACCAGTGCTCAGCACAAAGCCATTTGTAGGGAACCAGAGGACTCCTGTGAGGTTTTGCACATTTCGCTCGTATTTTCCTTTGGTAGCATGAATGCAAGAGAAGGAGACACCAGCTGATTTGGTTTTCCCTCCAGCTGGTTTTCCTGGACCTCTGCAAGTTTTGCAGCAATGACCAGCTACATCAGACCTCCAGGTAAATGGATAGAGAGAGTCTTGTAGGGCTCAGAAAGTTCACTGTTCTCAAAGTGAGTCTGTTATTTCCTCCCTCAGATTGCAAATGGCATTTCTTGAGTTTTTCCCTCTATTTTTTATCCGTCATCAAATGCCCTTTGACTTTGTGGACAACACCAAATAAATACGACCCTGTCGTATTATGGGTTAAGAGGAAGAGCCTAGAAGAAAAGTGGAGGTTGATGTAAGTACAGCACCAACTAACTCATGTATGCATCAACTAATCTCAGGCAAGCTTCCTGAGATGTTTGTCAAGTTTAACGCTCAGTTCTTTTTTTTTTTTCCATTTTTTCCTGTTGTCTTTGGATTTATTACCGGTTGAGAATAGTTATTAATTCTTGTCTCAGTAAATAGGAGTACTTTGGAACCACGTACTGGCTCTTCTGGATGACTTTTCCTGAACAATTCCATTCCTGAGAGCTGCAGTTCAGTAGCAAAGCATTATGAATTGAAGCTTCATGAGTCCATTACGCAGCTCCTCTCTAGATGCAAGATGTCCTGATTTCTGAACAACGTGGGCAGTTACTGAGTTTTTTGGCATGGTGAGGATCTCTCTCAGGTCCACCTCACTATGTTTATAACCATAAGAGCACAAATATTAAGGACCTGTTAGTTTTCCAACGTTTTTCTGCAACCCCTCAGAGCTCACCAAAGCATCTATTTTCCAATCAAAAGTCACTTGCTGCTGTCAGTACGGCACTAATGAGTTATTTTTCTGACTTGGCAGTGAAAAGAGACACAGGGATAACCTATAAAACTGATTTAGGTATTTTTTTCAGTGCTCTTCAGCACAGCATAGATATATATCCTTTATGTCCTCTCCAAGTTGGCTATACCAGTTTGTGTTCATGTTAGAATGGCTAAAGCACTACAGCTGACGCGTACAAGCCATTATTTAACTGCTGAGTGAATACAGAAGAGCCTGTGCTGCCAAGCTGTATCCTGAACCCCCACCCACCTGCCTGTGACTGCTGGTAACCTCAGGAGCGGGATGGGAGGCAACTGGGTTTCAAGAAACCGCTTCCCTGCCAGTGTGGAAGTCTGTTTTCAGAGCCAGTAGAGAAGAACAATGTTGAACGGGCTGCTCAGTTCTCCTTTCTCACTCCAGAGATACCTGGGGACCTCATCAGTACTTGGAAGTTTAAGCAGAAACTGAAGTTCTTGTGGTTGAGGTGATTTTGTAAGGCTGTGGGCAAGGAGGCCTCTTTTGCAATGTGCTCACTCTTCTCTACATGTGCACTCCTCCACCTGTTACAGGCTGGAATTATAAATCTGAGAAGAGTAGTCTTGTGAATGAGGATCAGTCCGGGGACTAAGGAGGAAAAGGTCGGCATCCTTCACGTAACTTTATCTGATGTAGTTAGTTAGGCTCTCTTTATAGTCAGTGGTCAATGATAGGTATCTTCCCAAAGCCATTCAGCCCACCAAGCTTACGCTCTTTTTTTAGGATGTGATAATTGCCCCCAGTAGTGGCCAATCTCCACTGACTATAGCGATAGGCTCTGAACCAAGGTTAGCTTAGATGCTTGATAGTTCAAAGACTAAATCTGGGTAAAATGAATGCCCTCCTACCTGATGAGATTTTGTTAGTACTTTAGGCACGATCACCACCGACTAGACCCAGCTTGGCCGCTGTAACCCCTCATTTGGTATTGCAACCTCCACTTCTTGGGCAATGCCTTTCTCCGCTGACACTGTAAGAAGCCAAAGGTTGGCCGTTCTGGATCACAGCAGTCAAAACCTGTCCTTTCTTCCCTTCAGATACCAGGGCTGTCAAACTTTATGTCTGAGAGAGCATTTAAACTGCAAAATATCTTTCATTTGTTATTTATACATACATTTCTTTGCCTCTGCTCAAGCTGCCTGAATGTGAGGTTTTGGCGACCAAGGTGCAAAAGAACCGGGTGGGACTGGGGGCTGCAAGAGCCTCCTGTCTCACAAGAGAAGTCAGGAGTCTCCTGGGGACAAGTCAAGCTCCTTGGAGGTAATGAGGAGATTTGATGAACCAGGGTCACCAATTCTTCTGGAACACAGTAAGGCAGGGATGGGTGTTAACAGCACTTGGAGCCAGATTTGCAACGTATATTTAGTTGCAAGACACCTATGCTCCATTTTTCATAGAGAGGGACCCTGCCTAGTGGGGAGAGCTCTCAACGGATGATTTTCGTCCATCTTAAAGACTGTATCAGCCTATATTATTTGTGGGCCTGATCTTTAAGGCCTGATTTTCAGAGACAGCTGTCACCTGCAGCCCCAGTGACTCTAACTATACTTTGGGGGATTTGCTTCTTGTAAATTCCTAACATATATTGCCCTATTGATTACACAAGGGGGAAATATTACTGCTGTATATAAGAGCTGCGGGACTGGACTCTTGAGGGTTAAGATTCTCCTGGCTATGATCAGCTTCCCCATTTGGTCAGCCTCCAACAAATTGAAGACAAGCAGAGCATCAGTGTACAATATACAATTACATTTCTGAGACATCGCATCTTGCTGTGCCATCTCTTCTTAAATCCGAACCTGTTTTCACTCTTATAATTTAGTAAAACATGATACGAAGCCTTGAATAGAAAGCATTTCTTTTAAGTTTGACTAAAAATAGCTTTCCTTCCACAGTGAGCTCATGGGTTTTTACTTTATTTTATGGTCAGTTGGCTTCCCCCTCACACATACACATATTTTATGAAGTGGGTTCATACAGATGAGATCTCTAAATTATTCACTTACTTTGTGTTTTATTTTGATAGTTTCCTGTTATAAGTGTTCTCAGAAAAGGAGTTGGCTGTTACGCAAATACGCATTTTGTGCAGACATAGCACCTATTCTTGTACATCCTCAAATATAGTCAAGTATATACTCTTACGCTTTTCAGTTGAAGAGCAGTGGCTTTAATAGCTGCTGAGGAAGAGTTTGATTTGCATACTTTTGTCACCTCTGGGTTTTGTTCATCTCTGTGACTGTAAATTTGCAAAATAAATTGTATAAATTTGTTGATCAGACATAACATAAGGCCCCATTCTAAGTAAAAACTGGGCCTTGTTCCTACTGAGCCAGACACCTGAAGCAAGGTTGTGGGAAAAGCTCTATTTTTTGTTTTTCCAGCCCTCTAAGGCGAGACAGAGTAGCTTCAAGGCTGTGCTATGTTATCTTCTGCTTTCCAAGGTTTTCTGTTAACTCTGGGAAACGGACGTCTGCTAGGAACACTCTGTACAAGTCCTGGTCAGTTGGCAGGCCACTTCAGGCTCCACTTATGGCTTAAATCCCTTTAGCCCCCATTGCCAGTGTGATTGCCGGGTATGATAACGATGTTTTCAGCCACTTGTTACAGGAGAGCTTTGCATTAATGAAAAAAAGGAAGAAAAAATGGATTCTTCATTTTGGTGCCATACAGTTGTTAATTAGCCCTGTGCAAGTTTTAAGAAGTTGAGTGAAATTGTGTTCTTTGGTCCACTATTAACAGAAAACTGCACAATGCAGTCCTAATTATTTGCCTAATTAGCGGCATCATTCATACAGGTGCAGTTTACTATTTCTTTTCATTTCCTTTTGAGCATTTCTAGCAACAGCAACACTAGACATAAGTAATCCATCAATCGCATCTCATGGTAGCTCGGTAACTTTTCTTTATACTGTATAGGTTGGGTCAGAATGAGATAGCCTGAAGTATTTATTATTCGTGGTAACTTTCGTTCATTTTCCGGAGGGTGCAGAAGATAAAGTTGTCCTTTATAAAATACATGTTAACAGAAAGAGCACATTAAGCTGCGGATAGTTTACTTCTATTCCAATCTGGAACATGAGGTAGGATGGTCTTACCTCTTGGCAACTTCATCCGTACCGTAAAGCGTGCTTGAGTGCCTTTCTGTATACAGTACAATCAGGTTTCTTGTCCCAGCGTGGATTGTCCATTTTTATACTTACACAGTAGAAGACCTGGGCATTCTGGTAGGCAAATGTTCACAATAAAATACGGGTAGTATTTTAAAGAGAGCTGTATCTCTGGGCCAGGGGTTGTCTGCCATATCTGTCAAACCCCAAATTGCTTAGGGATGGCAAGAAGGGAATTCACATTCCCAAAGTTCAATCAAATAAGGAAGCCCTGCTCATGCTGCCTTGTTAGCCTGGCATTGGTTGGCGGGACCACGTGCCACCACGGCCCATGTTTGTTCAGGAGACCTGTGACTGATCACCAACAAGGATGCGACTGATTACTCTGAAGGCCTGAAGAGACTTGCAAGGGGATTAACACTGGGGAACAGAAAATGCTCTTGGCACAAATGACCTCATTAGAATAGATTTATTTATGGAAAGAAGACAAATTTGAAGGTGTCATTTATATTCCAAGGAAAACCTCTTTGTGATGGGTTCCTTCAAGAGCACAACACATTTAACATATTTACTCTGTTAAGGATATTCAGGAGCAATGCATTAAATGCGGTGGTGAAAATTAATAAGGAGATCTGGGGGGAAAAAAAAAAAGAAAGACATGTAAGAGCCAGGCTTAGACTGCATGTATGTTAGAAGCTGTGTCCATTTTCTCAAAAAGCTGGACTGGAGTCTTGCTTGACTCTGAGTTTGTTTGCAGGAGGATAAAATTTCAACAGACTTGCAGAAGTCTGAAATACTAGAGTGACATTAGGGCAATTTGATTACACCTCACCAGGTCAAAGTGACTTTTCACAAAGCGTTTGTTACCATGTCCAGAAATCTGCTGAACAACCAGATTCCAGTATTTCCTCCCACTATGACTGGAAAACAGAGGAAGAAAATCAAAGGACGGCTAGCCAAAAAGACATCTGGCGAGTGGCAGAGGCTGAGCCATGGATTCCTTTGTCTCTTAGTCAAAGGGGCAACAATGGGAGGCGATGTCCTGTTGCACCACTGCACAGCAGCTTGTTTTTATACTTGCACTTGAAACAAGAAACCCAATCTTGATCTTCAGGGTAAACCTGATCTCCAAAGAGACCAACAAAGAGGAGATAAGCACCGAGCACTTCAAAAATCTAAACCCTGCAAGACAATTGAGATCATGTCTAATTCCATAACATTGTGATAGAGCTGGTCTGTCAGCACCACAATTAGCAATATGTAAGTGCAAAAACAAGAATCTGTTTCAGCTCTGCTCAGCAATCCCTCACCACAGACATAATCCGAAAGATCTCAAAAGGTGAGAGCGTTACAGCTGACTCGACTTGAAGCTCCTTTGACATCAGCAGGGACTTCAGAAGGTACTGAAGTATGGGGTCCATTGAACTGCAGTTGAGATTAAGAGCACGGATCTCCTTTTAAGGAAGACCCTATTGCAACTTAATAGAAGAGTGATGTTTCATAGAAACATCCCACCTAATGTTAAGAAAATGGTACAGAGTATCATGACTGAGCACCAGAAATGTCAGTGTTATAAGCTTAACTCTGCCCCTTGGTCCGTTCACAGTATCAGTCTGGCAGGGCACACTTTAGGATAAGTGGCTGGCTGAAAGGAAATCCGGGAAAGCCTATAGCTTCCATTAGCATGCATCTTAAGATACTTCTCTCTGCACTTCTCAAGTCCCTCCCAAGCCGGTGGTTCCCCCTGCCTCAAGCAGCAGTCTTTCTCTTCTGATAGATCTTTCCTGTGGAGTGCGAGGGAGGGGAAACTCTGCTGCTGCTCTGTGAATCCCCTGGGTATTTTGAGAGAGACTTTTATCAAATTTACTATCAGCTAAGCATTACCTGGTTCAGGTAATTCCTGGAGGCTATGGGAGGTGACAGTTTAGAGAACAGCCATGCCTCTACTACCATGAGACTATATCTTTTTCCTGCTCCAACAGGCAAAACACAAATATTCTCCTTTCTCTGTTGTTAAACTGTGACCAAGAGTGCTATGACTGTAAATACATCAGCTTAATCAATATTAACAGTAATTGCGAGAATAATTTCCGCAGGTTAAATAAGAAATGCTTTCACTTCAGATGAAGGCCAGCACTTCAACCCGAAAGTTGATGTCAGTTGGTTGTTCATCATTTTGTCATATTTTAATTCTCTGTTATTACCGGGTTATATTTTTTTGAAAAGAAAAAAACAAACTAGAAAGTTCCCGTGTTCTTAGCAGTGAGTATTTTGCTGAATGGCCCGTGACGCTTGAACGTCCGTATAGCCTACCGGAATAATAAGAGCCTTAACAGAAGAACTACGCCCAGTTCCTCATCAACCATTCATAATGTTATGGTTAACCAATACCTGAGCGCTGTATCATAAAGCATGTGCTGATTTTGACTCTTTGTAGACTGCAGATCCCCGTTATTTGGAAAAAAACAAAAAGGTTTTACATAGATGGCTGTCTCCATTAATTAAGCTATTCAAATCCAATTAGCTTTTTCCAGAGGGTACTTTATCTCATTACAGTTCTCTCAAACAATAAAACAAGCAAAAACTACAAACCCAATCTCGCTGTTCCCGGTGTCACGATGAGTTAATGTCCTGCTCGCCAGAAAGTGAGCAGTGATGCTAACGCTTCTGGTCAGACATGCTCTTTGGCTTCATCTAAGGCAGGGGAGTGACTCTGGTGTTCATTAGAAACACTCATCACTGTCACAAGAGCATGGCAAGTCTTCACACCTCTCTGCCTACACCGCAACCGCAATGGCCCACCATGGTCCTCATATTCCGGCAGCAAGAAGCTTTCGAATGTAACTTGCCTTTGTAAGCGATCACAAACCCAGCTACTGTGTTTGAAGGAAAGACCAAAGTTGTGCTTTTGTCTTGAGCAGAACTGCCCATACGTTGACAGGGTCGCACACGTGTGAGGATTTCCAGGACTCAGGCCCAGCATAGTTATTTCTCACAGAGGATTTCACCCAGCCATGTGGAAGTGAGATGCTACCACACACCAATTTGTTTTGCCATCTGGACACTGCTGGAAGCAGACTGAGATCGCCTTTCCTCATTAGCTAGGTCGTTGGATGGCTAGCCAAATTATTGTGCCATGTTATAACATGCACACTTCAATGCTTAATCACTTCTGACCAATAGCCTTCAAATTACAAAAATAAGGACAGATTCCTAATTTTTAGGTTTCTTTGCTGAAACATGCCCCAAACTCATGTTCAATGCTACTTGGCAGTGTGAAGGAGCACCAGGTCAGTTACTCCACACCGATACAGATTGGCAGCTCTAAGAGAAATGCCCAGACATCCCTTTTCATTTCTTGCCGCCTTGCAGGAGCCTGGCAGATGATTGTAATCCAAGAGAGGACTCATAAAACCAGAAAGAAGAAGAAATAAAGGCCAGATATGCTGGGGAGCCCATGAGACCAGAGAGCAGGCTGTTCTGCCAGTGACTCAGAAACAACCTCCTCCCTTAGGAGGCATTATATGTTTTTTTGTTAGAGGGCAGGATTTGGATTAATGAGAGTCTTGATGGATATAAATAATAATATTGCTATTTAGGAACTTGTGTAGTCAAGAAAACCAATCCAAACAATCTGTGAGTGCTCATAAAAATTGATAGTCCCTGAACTGAAGCAATGTGGGACTTGGCAAGTTAGATCTCTAACCTTTTTATCCGTGGCAGGTGCAGTTGCTGGCACACAGGTGGGACTTAGTAGCTGCCAGGGAAGGAGCAAACTGAGAATTGAGTTCAAAACTGAACATCACCAACAAGCCTGGAGGACAGAAAACATATACGCCAAAGTGGTTTTAAATGAGCGGATTTCAAAACGCTTGTTAGCGATATCAAAAAAGACAATTTGACACACGATTCCTCTCCTCCTCTGGTCTCTGAGGCAAAGCCTTTGTGCCTGCAGTGTTCTGTTTTACCATATCGGATTCTGCAGTAGTGCAAAATAACGTGGCATGATCCTTCCCTTTGTCCTGCCCTTCTTCCACAACTGGTGAAATTTCAACCTCTGTGGATAAACAGTGATTTAGAGATCAGATCTGCATAATCCTAGTTTCCTTCAGCGCATGGACAGAGAAGGAGCAGTGCTGTAGATGTCATTACTTTATCAGATGACCTAGGTGGAAGCTGGGAGTGCAGGGGAGGGCATAGCTGGAGGCAGAGGAGGGAAAACAGGACAGAAATCTGGAGGAATTCAATATCCATTTGTTCTGCTGATCATAAAGCAATGTGCTTATCTGAGACAACACTGGCAGCGAGCTTCGGCACCGGGTTCTGCTTTGTAATGATAGCGAGACCCAACAGCAGAATTTCCCTGTGACGTTTGAATGGTTAAACAGGTTTTGTTTCAGAAACTAGAAGTATGACAAGTATTGTTATGATTAATGGGTGGTGTTATACTCCCTGTTTCCTAGATGTGTTGTAGCTAATTTTGGCCAATGCACCGACTCCTTGTGCAGTCACAAGAAAACACACCAGTCTGCGAGGAACGTGCCCAGCTACAAGCTACAAGCTGGGCACGTGAGTTTTAGACATCTGCAAAAGTGGCTAACTGATTCTCTTTAAGCACCCGCTCCGCTTTTCTGCCCTCCAGGTTGGGCTAAAAAGCTTTGATCACAGATTAATCTCTGGATGCCTGTGTCCAGAGTTTTGCCCTTCCAGTTACTAATTTTGACTGGCTCTGTGAGATGATTTCAGGGTATTCTGAAAGCACTATTTTGGCCCCTGGCTGTTCTTTGCCCCAAACTAACTAGCTGTGAAAGTACTGCTGAGGAGCCCAGAGTCGTCCATCCTCACTCAATGCCATGTGCCAATGCTGTTGAGGTCTTAGTAATCAGGTTGTAACACTGAGGGAACTGTTGCAAGACGGAGTCTCAGTGTTAACGACATGTCCATGCAACACATACCCAGAATCTCGTACGGGAGGCATTTGCAGAAGCTGGATTAGGCAACTCTACAGAGCCCGAGATTACCATCCGAGGGAAGAGAGCAGAAATAACAAGCGTCAGACAGGCAGTCTATTTGGCTGAGCCTTGAATCCTTCGTTCGTTCCAAAGACAACTTTGTAGATGACTAAACGACAGGTTTGTTTTTGAAATGCAGCAATTACTGCTGATTTGAAGGAATGGTACCAAGACTGATAAGCGTGCCAACTGCTATTTAACTGGCCTCTCAGGGAGATTGTAACACTGGCCTGGGAGAAACCCCGCTTTTTTGATGCTAACGATGAGGCTGACCTCCTGGGTGATGCTACAAAGGTTGCCTCCTAAGCAGGCAACAGTGCTACAGTCACCAACAAACAAGAGTTTCTGGATGATCTCTTCAGTGACCCTTGCAGTTGGATCTCACCAGCTGTGGATGAACTGGTGGCCACTGTCACCACTTGTCACAAGCCAAGAAGGACAAGGCAAGATAACTGAAAACAAGGGATTTGGAAAAGGAGGTGACTGCCTGGTTCTGTCTAACACTGAAAACCTGCTGCTTTGCTGACATTCATGTTCCTACACCATGCATTGCTGTGTCCGCTGGCATGGGTCTCACTGATGCTCAGAATAATATTGACGGCTACAGCCACCCAGTCTGAATGACCACGTAACCTGGGCGACAGGATTTAACCCACAGCCTTGCCTCTGCTAAGCTGATCCAGGCTGTCGTTCCTCTGGGATGGGAGCATACCAGGACAGTCCTGAATGAATGGTGACTTTCTTCTCCAGCTGGTGTACATAGATGTGAGAAAGCAACCAGACACCAGATTTCTCATCAAGTCACCAATTAGGGTGACATGTCCTACGGGTGCTAAGCAGTCTGCATGTGTTGTTCTTTGTTCGACTTCATATTTTGCATCTTACAGTAGCCTGGCCAGTCAAGGTGGGAGTCATCTCACCTGGCATCAGATGTCTCCATCTGAGCTGGCCTTTATCATCGGAGGAAGAGAAGTAGGTACTTGTAAGGCATGAGTCGTCTGCCCTCTTGTAGATGTCTACATTGGGGTGAGATGAACGTCCCAGTGACTACAAAGGAAGTTTGAACCACAAGCTCAGATAAAGACATTTATATTGTAACATCTAAAGTTAGATGAGTTGAGCACTATTCTTAGTCTCTTGGGGTGTGTCAGTGGCCCGGTCTCACTCCTGATCTGTCATTTCTAAATAAAACAACATGTTTGCCCTGAGAATGATGTGTCTAATTCCCACTTACTTAAGTGGGCAGGCTCAAACTGGAAATCACTCAGTTTCAAATAAAGTGTTTAAAATATCTTATGGAAATGCTTCCTGTCCCTGGTTTCTATCTAGCCAGCTTCTATCTTTTGCAGCTGTTTTACAGTCACGTCTTCCCATTATTTTTTAAATTATACTTCTCCAGCCACCTTCTACTCCCAATGAGCTGCTGGGAGACCTAAGCAAGCATGCAAGGAGTGGACAGAGCAAAGACAGAAGCTAAGACATACCGCTAATTCTGCCAGCTGTATGAAATGAAGTGATTACCTGAAGGATTTTGTTTCACTCTAGTCTCTTTTAGTTTTTTAAAAAAAATAGTACTTACTTATGACAGCAATACAGACTTCTCCAACCGAGTGGACTTAGTGGGCAGTATCCCTTTAAATTAGATTTTTCTAATCGAATAACTAACTTCATCATTCATCAAGCAGCCAAAATCAATGCTTTGTATTAGACATGGACCCAAACCCATTAAGGCCTTATTATTCAAGCATGCACCTCCCTTCAGCTTTTATCTCCCCTCAAGGGTTTTCATAGTAAAGCAGCCCTTTTTTTTTTTTCTTTTAATTAGCCCTTCTGCCCTGGAGTCTTCTATTTGATTTTCCAGTATCCAGGGAAGTATTTTTTTTTTAACTACTCAATCCTTGAATAGAAAATTTTGCCTCTCAGTTCTTCCTTACCCGCGATAATAAAGCTTCGTGGAAGACATTCTGACAACGCAGAGACAGAAGCGCACGAAGGCAAAGCGACACTTCAAAGAGGCGTTAGCTCTGATACTGGAATCTCATTCATCTAACTCGCTGCTGAAGGAGAAGTTAGCAATTCATGGGAGTGCAGTTCACACGTATACACGAAATGGCACGAAAGGCCCTTCGGTTCAGC
>NW_009627075.1:33616-39467 GCF_000690535.1 Cariama cristata
GAACTTTATGAGTGGTGGTGGTGTCTTTTTATTTTTCCTTCACTTCATTCGCTTTCATATGGAGAAAAGACCACTTGCTTAGCTGTATCGTGGGGGACCCAGAAATGGTTGTACGAGGAGTACAGTTATCCTACAAGGAGAAATCTGCATGTTTGCTGCCTTCCCATGCGTGCTGATCAACCTGTGGCCGCTCGCCAGCCAGCGACGTGCGGTACTGTGACTACACAAGTGTACGCCCCCGTATCATGGATGCTGTGCCTTCGCTACCTAATCATGGTATATCTCATCAATAGTATGACCAATGTGCGGTTAATCAATGTACGTGTGTTCAGTGGGTGTAAATATATGTATGGTGCATTGTCTGATCCACTGGAAATATTACACGCACCTGTTCAGGAACTGTAATTTTATTAATGAGATAAGGGCATTGGAGCGTATTGTCCAAGGGACTCCTCAGAGCTAAGTCCGCATGCTGGACCCAGTTGCTATCAGCTACTGGTGACTCTGTATGGTGAGCAGCACCCCGTAAGAGCACTAGTGACCGCAGGGCTGCTCGGAGGGACTCAGCCCAGCGAGCCCTCATCAAGGTACAGGAGCTCACCCCTTCCAGCCAGGGCTCCCAGCAGCAGAAGGGGTGGAAGGTTGCTATCACCTTTTCCGTGATTTCCATCCTTTACACAATAAACCGGTGAGCCAGGCTTGAGTGCCGGTGCAGACGTTGCACCTCTGTGGCACAAAACAGCATGGTGCTGAGCTGGGTCAAACAGGCAGACCCTGGGGAATTTTCTGTTCTGGCAGGTAACTAATGCATCTATCTCCTTTCCTTTACCAAAGGCTTACGCTTAACCTTATTTCTGCCCTTGGCTGGCGAGTGCTGAAGTCTTTGTCCCTTGCTGAAAAACTGGGATGTGAAAACTGAGACCAAGAAGCTAAAGCTTTCAGCAAGAGAGAAGCTCAGGAGCCAGCGTAAGTGAATGGGACCAAAGCATTTGCTGAAGTTTTACCTCTGTTGTTTTTAAACGAGACATCATCCCGTGAAGAAAACTCAATGTTAATTGACAGCAACTTGTTTCCCGGAGCGCGAGGCAGTTTCAAGCAGTAACTTCAAAAGGAAATTGTTCTCCTTCTTTTAGTGAAAGAAGAGCTCTGCAACCTAAAGTAGCCATTTAAATGTCTTTGCAAATTATTTCATTCAGTGATCATTTTGCTCCCGCTAATGAGTTCATCCGTATCCTCCCCAAATCACCAAAGCCTGGGAACTTCAAGGTTGCGCACTGTTTGGGGGAAAACCACAATAATAGCAGATGAAAAACTGAATGTGTTGAAATACTGGAAAAGAACTGAAATTGCCTGAAATGGCTGAAATGGCTGTCAGACAGAAAATTTTGCCTTGCTTTATTGGTCCAATAGGGTCATTTTCAAAGTTAATTACTTCTTAGTGTAAGCTTGTCAGAAGCGAGCCCCAGACCAGTACGGAGGGCTCTGAATTGTGTATTAATTTTCATACTTAACTCTGTACATTTTCATATTTAAATTGGGTCATCACAGAATCCCTGATCCGTCCCGCCAGGATGCTCCCAACAAAAGGAGACCTAGGGCAGGCCATCCTACTCGCCGCATGGGTTTGGAGATATGATTTTCTTCCTTCTGTGCCACCAGCATGGGAGATAATTTCCCCTACAGTTGTGTGTGCTTCTCTCCCTCATGTTCCTGGAGGGTCCACACACGTGGGGGGAGCGGGCTGGCCCCACAAGCCGATGGCTGGCTTTGCAGTGCCCGGCATGTACTTATTTCTCTTGCAGCTCTCTGGTGGGACTTCAGGAGCTGTTGCTGGGAAGAGGAGGATCATAGACCTCCTTCGTAGACCTGTTTCAGCCTGCTAAAGGGATGTCAGGAGAAAGCCTGGCCATTTCTTCCTTGGATCTCAGTAGTCTGGCTTAGGTACACTCAGCCTACAGGTCTGCCCTTGAGATCCTGTCACAAGAAGTAGTCATTTGCAGCAAACCAACTGCTTTTTGGCCTTCTCCTGTGCTTTTCTCCACAGGAATGACTTGAATAAGCACCTTAGCCTCCAGCTGGCAGCTGGCGGAGGAGGCAGAGTAGCATACAAGGAATATGGACTGAAGAGCTGGTCTTTGTGGTCAGTTCCACCTTGGCTCATGGCCACCCTCCAGACCTGACTCCCCTACAAGAGCATGGACTTGGCTGTCCACAGCTGGTGGGACTCCCTGGCATACCTGGTACGCTGAGGCATAGGGAAAGCACGGGCTCTTCACAAAGTGGTCAGGAGCTAGGCAGGACTGGGCTTAGAGCTGGTTTTTAGCAGAGCAGACAAAACGATGGACAAAATGGGAGTTTTACTCATGACCAAGACATGACCTGCTGGCTCTGCCCCTTGGCCTGCGCTATGACCCTGGGCAACGTTGCCCCAGCTTCCTACCGTCCTCTCCACATCTTGTAGATGGTGCTGGAGTTGAAACAGTCTGGGGAAGCAATGTGGAGAGGGCGTTACTAAGATCCGTGAAGGATCTGTGTCACGGGGGAGTGTGGGGGAAGAACCTATGTAGTGACAAGATTTTCCTAGCAGGTTTTCCTCTGCAGAGACCCCAAGTCCAGCACCACAGGGGTTAATGGAAACCTGGGTTTTTTTGCAGATCGCATCAAGAACTAGTTGACAGCTGCTCTGACCACTCTGTATGGAGGCTCACCTGTCACCCACAGGTGGGCATGCCGTCTCAGCTAGTGGTATGCTCCATCCTCAGAAAGCAGGTACCTTTTTGTTTTCCATTTTTCCATGGTTGTCAGGTTGGCGGTGGAATTTAGCATGTTGCCTCATCTGGACCTGTGTGTTTCTGGCGAGTACAGTAGGCCAAACCAGGTTTGCTCGTGCTATACTAGAAAATCACTGGAAATCCCCAGAGCAGGGTGTTCCCAGTACTTGTTCCAGCCTGTCCTGGGGGATTCCTGACCCCTCTGACCTGACGTGACACCTTACCTGCTCCTCTGAGCACTCCCAACCCTGGCCAGCTCCAATCAAGGCTGTTTATTGTCATAAATCACACATCTTTGCTGACTCAAGGAGGACACGGGTTTCATAGATGTGCCAGCCAGGGGTTTTGTGTGTTCCATGTCCTGAAGCTGGCTGGCTGGCTGGCAGGCAACCTGCTGCTCTTAAAAATATGTGTCAGGAATGGTATTTTTAATACAGATTATTTGCTGGGGACATTGCTAGCTGACTGAAAGAGAAGTTTCCCTTTGTAGCCAGACCATGGCTAGGAGCATGCCAAACATGCCAGGTATGCTAGGTATTAAAAATAAATACCTAGCTCTTATGAATTGTTTAGATCGTTAGCACATCTAAAAGCACCTCAGGAAATAGGACTGCCTCAGGCCTTTAGTAGCCACCTAGTCTATCCTTCTGCTCCAAGGCAGAATCAATTAAATGTAAACTATTTTTGACAGGCGTTTTCCTAGTCTGCTTTTAGAGACCTTCAGCAACAGAGATTCAATAAGCACCCCAGGCAATCTCCTCCGATGTCTCACAACGCCTAGAGTTAGGAAACTTAACTTTCTGGTCTAAGTCTCTCTTGCTGCAGTTTAAGTACATTTCTCCTTGTCCTGCTTGTGGTGGACAGCCTATTCCCTGCACGTTGGCAGCAGCAGCATGTTTGAGGACCACGGTCCTCGTTCTTCTCAATCTTCTGTTTTTCTTTCTCATCCCACTGAGCACTGCCTGTTTGTACAGTCTTTTCTCACTGGCGGTGTTATCTAGACATCCCTACCCTCCTGGGTCATTGCTTTCCCCTGAACTACTAAAATATATCAGCTGCTTTTTTTTGGATGTGCTGTTAGATGCCAAATCCAGGACTCCAGCAGCTCTGTGGTGCTCACAGCGTATGACAATGTATGACACTCACTTATCCGTGTGAATCCAGCGACTCCTTTTTTTCACCGTAGCTTGGTATCGTCCATGCAGGTTAAACTGGGGACCATCACCCTTAGGTCTTTCTGCAGAGCTTCTGGTGGGTGGGAAGAGCAAGACCTATGCAAGTAAAATGGCTTGTGCAGTCCCCCTCGGGATCAGAGGCAGGGGTGGGCACAAGCAAAGAGGAGGTTGCTTTGAGAGAACGGTGTGAAAAACAGGGAAAGGACATGGGAATGCAAGTGGTGGGGGTTTGGAGGAAAACCCGCAGGCTGTCTGTAGGAGTTCTCATTGTCAGAGTTGCAACCGGTTGCCAAACCATCCTCCTGCATCCCAGCCCAACCTGGAGCTTCCACTGGTTGCTCCAGGCAAAACCAAAGCAGCTATTCCAGCATTTGCAGCCTGAAGAAGTCCATGAGGTGATGAAGGTTGTACAACGTCACATTAAATTGGGACCGTGGCTCACTCAGATACACACCTGGAGTCCTCCGTGGGAGGACTCAGCTCAGAGAGGTCACAGCGATGTGATGACAGCACCAGCGCGGGGTCAGCACGCCGGAAGGATGCTGACACTCACGAGGGTGGGCAGGATGGAGGTGAGAAAGCAGGACCCAGAAAGTTCTGAGCGTATCGCTCCCTTGTTACCAATTTCCATTTGCATTGAGAAGGCAGCTTTTTTTTCTAATCGCTGCCAACACGGGGCATATTTCCTAGCCATTTCCTTCTCCTTTCCTGCAGCAAGGAGCGGTCCAGTCAGGTGAGCTGCTCTCATTGAATGCCACATCACTTGGAAATGAGCAAGTCTGGGTTTGAAGAAAGCCACTTTTGACTTTCCCCTTAGTACCCTGTCGTTTGGCAGGCTCTGACAATGCTCGACCCCATGTGCACAGCAGCCATGTAGGAAGGAAGGCGTACCCCGGTGAAAAGATGCACCAGGCTGTCATCTTTGCTGCAAAGAAACAAAAGCTCTGGGAGGCACTGCTGTCGGGAGCGGAGGGGACGTGGAGCCTTGCAGCTGTCACGCTCCCAGTGAAGCTCCCTGTTCACTCACCTCCTGCCAGCCGCGCTCATCGGAGCTCCAGATATTTCCCCCTCCCTCTCCTTGTCACTGACGAGCCCCCAGGGATGCTAATGCCATACCCTCTCCTCTGCAGCATGAAGGAGAAGCTCTGTTCTGAGCTCGGTTTGATAGGAAGCTTCACACCACTAATTAGAAAAGATTCGGGGTTTGGTTGGGGTTTTGTTGTCTGTTTAGTTGCGGGTCTGCAGCGATGAGCCGGCTCCTGTGCCCCCAGCAGAGTTAATTATTTATGAATGTTCCACAGAGACCAGGTTCTGTCAAAAAATGATTAAGCCAAATGCTCACCGGCTGCACCGCTCAGCTGTTGTGGCGGTCGTTCTCAGTGATTGCTGGCAGAGCAGGATACAGCCCTTATTAAAATAGGTAGGTTACCTAATTGCCTCCTCTGGGAAAAAAAAAAAGGCCCTTTCCAAATCCTCATCTCCTTGGAAAATAGCAGACCCAAAATAGCTACTTATATCTATGTAAAAATACATACGTAGGTATTTACATGACTGTAGTTAATGCATACGCACGAGCTTGTGCACACAGGCATTAGAGAAAGGTGGTAATGACATAGAATCATAGAATCATTTGGGCTGGAAGGGACCTTTAGAGGTCATCTAGTCCAACCCCCCTGCAGTGAGCAGGGACATCTCCAACTCAATAAGGTTGCTCAGAGCCCCATCCAGCCTGACCTTGAATGTCTCCAGGGATGGGGCTTCCACCACCTCTCTGGGCAACCTGTGCCAGTGCTTCATCACCCTCATTGTAAAAAATTTTTTCCTTATGTCAAGTCTAAATCTACCCTCTTTTAGTTTAAAACCATTACTCCTTGTCCTGTCACAGCAGACCCTGCTAAAAAGTCT
>NW_009627075.1:39546-50490 GCF_000690535.1 Cariama cristata
AACCCCAACTCTCTCAGCCTGTCTTCATAGGAGAGGTGCTCCAGCCCTCGGATCATCTTCGTTGCCCTCCTCTGGACCTTCTCCAGCAGGTCCATGTCTTCTGCGTGGTGCTATGGTGGTAGGGGAATCTCACTGGGCATCACAGAGAAGATGGCTCAGTACAGATGTGCAAGGGGAGAGAGCCAAGCAGCTGGTTCCCTTCACACCAAGCCGTGAGAGTCCCTGCCTTGCTGCTCCCTTTGCTACACCATGGTGCCGTAGACCTTCTCCCAGGCTGTGATCCCGTGGGCCAGCACCTTCAGGCAGGAGCAGGAGAGCGACTGGTCACTCCGCAGTTGCAATATTTTGCAGTATTTACACTCTAAAAAAGCAGGAGCCCTATTTACCATGTGTCTTTGAAGGACTGTTATCAGTACTTTGCCCACTGATCCGGGCTGAGACTGGCGAGTGGTGTGTCCAACTCAAACCTTTATCTCCTATTGAACACTCCTATATCCTACATCCCTGATGGGGTGTGATCCAATGCCTTGCTGGAGGTAAGGGACAGGGTGAGGATGGATGAGGAGGGGATATTGACCCAGAAACTATCTTCTGTTGTGCAGTAAGTGCTGACAACAGAGGCTTCGATATGTGATGGAGATGTATGTTGTGAGTTCATCACTGTTTTATAATATGAACAGGTCTCTCCAGTTCAGGACTCGATGGAGCTCCTGTTCTGGTGGCTCCACACAGCTTCTCCTCTGCCACTAAAAAGAGAATGGGGTAAAAAGAGAATGGGAGGGGCACTGCAGCCATTTCTGATCCCCTATAAATCTGTTCTTCTACAAATTTGCCTAGTTGAGCTAAACTTTGGGCACCCACATCCTCCTGTGTTAAGTAAGGTACTCCACCGCTTGAGTATGTTTTGGGTGAAGAAACACCTTTCACTGATTTGAACCTGCCTCCTGCTAGTTTCGTTTAATGGCCGTTACCTCCCGTATCAGAGGAGAAGTGAAAACTCTCCCGTTCTCCACCTTCCCATCCCTCATGACTTTACAGACCTTTAGTATCCTCCTCTGCACTTTCTCTTTTGTAGGAAAAAGAGTCCCAGAAACATTTATCAATGTTTTTATCTGCCATTTTATTGACGGTTCCCCTTGCAACTCTTGGCGTTTGGCTTTCATTTTACTACCCCTATTAACTTGAACTTTCAGAGCCAAGGAATCGGTATATCCTATAGCCTGAGCTCACGTACACCACAAGTGAGAGTCTTTCTGCTGTGTCGGAAAGCCGCTTCAAAGCAGGCGGCCTTGGCTCTGATTTATGATGTGCCCAAGGGGAGCTTGATTTATAAATCTCCTGAACAGAAATTCCTAAAGATTTTGGAAGCAGCTAACCCCGGTCTGCTGGCTCAGCAGAGAGGACCCACTCCTGGTCGCTGATGCGTTTGGGAGAGGTGCAGGGCATTGATCGCCATAGCTGGATGCACGTCCTGCTCTGCCGTAGTGCGGGGATGGAGCTACGTGAGGCATGTGGGGTCTTGCCTTACTCCCGTTTTCAGAGGAAAGAGCCTGCTTTCTGCAATTCCACCAGTCCATGGTGTTTTAGGACAAGAGGAAACGGTCTCAAGTTGCACCAGGGGAGGTTCAGTCTCGACATTAGAAAGAACTTCTTCACTGTTAGAGTCGTTGAGCATTGGAACGGGCTCCCCAGGGAGGTGGTGGAGTCATCGTCTCTGCAGGTGTTCAAAAAACGTTTAGATGTGGCGCTTCAAGACATGGCTTAGTGGGTTTAGTGGGCATGGTGGCATCGGGTATACGGTTGGACTTGATGGTCTTTGAGGTCTCTTCCAACCATAATGATTCTATGATTCTATTTAAAAGCCTTAAAATGCTGGTAGCAAAGGGCAACTGCCCATAGGTTAGGTACAAAAATATTTTGTTTTGACCTGGAATGCAGTTCCTCTGTTCCTAGGTTTACAGCATCATGTGCCACCAGAGCAAAAGGAAGACGCATTTGTGAAAGCCTATAAATAAAACATTTACCAAAAAAAAAAATAAATGAGGCAGCTGTGCTTATACTTACAGAAGCCTCTGCTTCTCTCTGCCGTAGACATATCCCTTACATGCTCAAAAGACGGGTGAGGTGAAGGAGGTAAATGCTGAGCTGTGAATTCCTGAGCCACCCAGCCTGTTACTAATTACCATGATTAAATATTGACACAGTGACTGCACACGGAGCTCCCAGGCAGAGATTAGTACCCCTCCGTGGCAGCAGCAGAGCAATCCAAAGAAATAGTTCTCCGAGCACTTACGTTGCAAGACCTCAATCCATCCTACAATTAACATTCCCTGGGGACTGCCAGCACATGTGACAGCTTGCACAGCTCTGGCAAGGGGCTGGTGAGGGTCAGGAGGTTTCTGATCCAAAATCGGTGCCTTTGGGATTCCCCTTGCTGCAGTCTCCAGCGGCTGGTAGGGCGAGCAGGATGAGGCAGCACGGTGGGATCTGCTGCCCCGTGGCAAAGAAAGATTGTGACTCAGAAGAAGAGCTGGGTCCTGGTGCTCTGGCTGCCAACCCCAGGGCATCCTTGGGGAAGATCCCAGCCTGATCTCACAGCCTTACTTGGCTACCTCCCTGTACGACAGCACAGACCGGCAAGCCCAGTACCTGCATCCCCTCACGCGCTCCCTCGAGCATCTCATACCCTGCTTCTTCACGGGTCCCAGGTAAGAAGTCAGGATAAAAACATAAATATACACTTGAGATTGCTCCTATTCAGGAAACCACTTAGTCCTGCATCTTGAGTTAAGAATGTGCTGCACAGGGATGCAGAAACTCACCCGACGTGGGAAGATTGTGCCCAAGAAAGACTCGCTGCCAGAACAGGGAAGGCTCTGGAGGCTGTAGCTCTTTCTCCCCTCCCCTCCTCTTCCCCAACACTGCTGGTTAACGTGCTGGGCTGTGTGCCAGAGGAGCAGATGTACTACTGCGTGGTTTCTCCTCCCCATATCGTGGCCATGTCCAGCACTGATTTTGCCCACGGTCATTTTTTAATACAGCAGCTGATTTGGCCACAAGCAAAAAATAAAATGTGATCCCTTGCAATTGCAAACTGCCCAAAGCCATCTGCAGCCCTGAGCTCCTTCTCTGGGAACACGGAGCAGTATCTGCAAAGCTCTCTCCCGTAGCCAATGCATCCACCAGCCAAAACCCCATTCCTTCTCCATTGGATTTTCCCTCTTCGTCTCTTCAAATCACATTGGGCAGCCGCAGAAGCAAGGATGAGTCTCTTTAAGCAGCAGGATATTCACGTTCTCAGCTCGACCTAGCTCCCGTGCTAAGGTTTTTTATGAATGCTGCCTGTTACGTGCGTTAAGAACAGCCGCTACTCACGATTTGAAACTCTAAAGAGCCTCTGTTTCGTGGGTGAGCTTGTCCTGATGCTGAAAAGCGCAGAAAAGTGCTTTCCAGGAGAAATATTTGATTTCAAACGTGATGACAGAAGCGGTAGTATTTGAGATTGAGTTTTCAGTAAAACCCCGAAGAAACCAGGTTGTATATTAATACAAATGGTTGCAAAGCACCCATTTCTCCGTTCCCCTGGCTTTGCCGTGCAGTGTCCAGCAGCTTTGCCCCTGGAGGGTGAGGGGTCTGCAGCTGCGGCAGCCAAGGCGGAGGCTGGATGGGACCGCCCCGGCTCTGCCTTCCCTCCTCGCTCCCCCGGGAGTGGCCAGGATGGGGAGGGGAAAGAGGGAAGAAGTGATGCCGTGGCTCCTTTCCCCATGGGAAGTGGGAAGCTGCAAAGACCGACGGAAGGAAGGGGTCAGGGAGAGGACCAAGGTACTCACTCGTGGTGGGGTTTTTATCCCCTTTTGGTGTAACCTGTGCTGGGGATAGCCCATGTTAGGAGCTAGCGGCAGCCCTGAAAGGCACTGACAGTACCTCCTTATTTGGGATGGGGAGAGGAGAAGACAGGGCACAATGTATTAATTATCCACCCCAGACATAATCAACAAGCTGTTAATTATCAGGCTGTAGCATATACAGCCGTAGCATACATGGCTTATACGGGAAACGGTTGTTTAAACAAAATATCAAGGATGATATTCCTTTGGCTTGTGGTCTGCCTACGCTTTAGTATGAGCCTGGTGCGTTTCCAGTTAACCAGAGCTGACTGCTCCTCTTGGGGAGAAGCCTGAACCCCCCCCCCAGGTTTGCGGGTGTGTTTTTGGGGGGGGAGGTGTCAGGGAACCTGGGTCTTGTTCTCCTCCATCTCAGATTTATCCCCTGGCTCCAGGGGAGCTGCTGGGGCTGAGGGAGGTTATTCTCACCCAGATGTAGGTCCTGCACATCTGGCCTGATTTATTTGTTTTTTTTAGGAGCTGAGAGCCAAGGGCCAGCAGTGGGAGTAGAGCTTCTCTGGTGGGAATGACGGGGATGTGGGAATTTGTAGGGAGGGAGACACACTTTGTCCTGATCTCACCAGGTCCTTTTGTGACCTTGAGACAACCAAAAGGAGCTGCAGTTCTGTTCTTCCATTTTTAATGACATCTTAATGTTCATTAATTAACACAGTTGTGCATTAGAATACTTGAACATTCCTTGTTGTTTAGGTGTAACCTCAACCAGCACCTCAGGGTTAGCTGCAACTCAGGACGAACACGCTGGTCCGTAAATAAACAGCAGTGAAGGACGTACAGGAGAAGTGACACCCCACCATCTTAGGCAGTCGTTTGACTCACATATTGCTTTCGGCAGTAGCTTCTTCCCCTATTCCTCGCCCCTTAGAAACATCCCCTTGTTGTTCCATCAGCTCCTGGTTTGGGGCCAAGAGGTGAATCAGCCTGGCTTAGAAATAACCTTGTCTCTGTGGGAGGTTGTTTTTAACACAAACCAAGTCTCCAGTCCTGTTCATTGTAGGACCTGACAAATAGTCTCACTGGCACAACTGAGAGAGCAGGGCTGGAGAGAAATGAACGGCCAAATCACAGAATCACAGAATCGATTTGGTTGGAAGAGACCTCTGGGATCTCCGAGTCCAACCATTGCCCCAACACCACCATGTCAACTAGACCATGGCACTGAGTGCCACCTCCAGTCTTTTCTTAAACACCTCCAGGGATGGGGACTCCACCACCTCCCTGGGCAGCCCATCCCAATGCCTAACGACCCTTTCTGGGAAGAAATGCCTCCCGATGTCTAAAATGCAAAATGAAGTCCCGCTGGAGCTAGACTGCCTCCAAAAATGTGTGTGCCATCCAGGTGCTATCGGCTGCTAAGGCTGCTGCTGCTCTGCACCCAGGGGCTGCCCTGAATGAGTGCACACACTCTTCAAAATCTCTTTTGGCAGTGCCGTGGTATATGCGCTCTAAAAACTAACAACCAGCAACTGCTATACATCTACTGAAAGGGCTGAGTGTGTCATGGAGAAGGCAGCAGTTCAAACGATAATCCCAAGCCTCGCAGCTGCTGCATCCCCGGTGACTCTTTTCCCTAGTTGCCATTTTCTCTAGCTGTATTTCCATTTCATTTATTGAAAAGCGTAACAAAGAACTTCTACCCTTATTTATGTAAATTTGTAGCCAGAAAGAATAGCATGGGCTTAAGTACAACTGATCTGAATTTTCTGATGAAATGCACCCAGATTTTACTCTCTTCTTGAGAATAGCTAAATACTTGGTGGTAACGTATACCTCTGCAAATCAAGTACCTATCACCCACCTGCATTTTTTTCAGCCTTCTTTCAAATCACCTTGCTCTCCTGCTTTCCAGTGGCGACACTTCGAATGCTTAAGTTCAGCCTGTAAAAGCTGTTCCTGGGTTGGCACAGGATGTGCGCCGAGGGAAATGTTGTCCCAAGCTGTCCGTCACTTCAGAAGCCATCAGTCCAACAGAGCCAGAAGCTGGTGTTACCTTAAGGCATCTATGGCACGTCCACTCCTATATAGACATCACTTACAGCATAGACCCCTATGGGTTGTCGAGAGGCGGGTTTGTATTTATGGTGCCCATTGAATAAAAAAAGGGAAAATTAATTTCCTGTTTTGAAACGAGTCTCAATTTTTATCAAAGGGAAGACTACATCATGAAGCTGACTAGCTGCCTGCAATGTAACATACACGGCTTTCCTATTTAGCCATTAGGGAGCTTATTCTCTGCTGGATGGATGTGTCATTCCTGTTAATGTTAATGATAGTCCCACATATGCCGTGACAGAATAAATGCCAAACTATGTGAACCATGGGAAATGCAACTCCTTCAAGCAATGTAGGAACTTCCAGCAAAGTGATGGGAGCCCGGGAAGAGTAGAGAGAGCTTCTAGCGAGGCCAAGCTGTAGAGATGTTGCTTTGCCAGCTTTGGCGGCAAAGCCAACCGAAGACGTTCCCACCCATGCTGTCCCCATCTCTGTCCCCTTGTGCTGTTGTCCCCTGCTCCCTGAGCTGAAGCAACTGTAAATGAGCTGCTGACGTGACTGAGGTTTAAAACAGCCCTTCAGAAGAAACCAGAAACCTAGTTGCCCTCGTTGGTTTTTAACCCAGCAGTTCTGCAGAGGCACTGGGAACAGCAAACCATGGCCGGAGGCCAGGAATGAGCGATTAGGGTAGGGCTGGGGACAAAAACCTTCCTACGCTGGTGTAGGAAGGAGTAGGTGAGCTGGAGGATGTGGAGTCATGTCAGGGCTCCTGCCTTGGCACATGGTGCCCATCTGTGCCACCTCCACACGGTGACACCAGCTCACCGAGCTGTGGGTGAGCTCTGCCTCCGTACCGGCTTGCCGGGCTCCTGGTTCCAGCAGCGTTTGGTCAGCACCTGGCTTCTCGCCCAAGCCTTTGCCCAGGCTCTGAAGAAGGGCATTCGAGGTGCATCCCTGTCATCTGCCCTCCGAGGCACCTCTGACAGTCACGTCCACATGCCAGGACAACACGACCTGGCACTCCATGACCCAGCAAATCCTGAAGATGGAAGGAAAAAGCTTTGCCAGGAATTCTCTATGCAGCTGTAAAGCAGTTGGTTAGATGGACAAAAAGAGTAGGCACTGGATGAAAATCAGCTCTCAGATCGACTGATCAAGCTGAAGAGAAGACTGGGATTTTGCTTTTTTATGAGGCTCTTGTAACCGCTGAACTATGTCAGTAAAATCAGCTTTAGCCGTGTGCTGTCTTTTCACACAAATTTCACATCTTCGCAAGTTTATCAGCAGACAAACCCAGTGGCACTACTTAGTACCCTGAGCGCTCACTTGCCAGAGGGTCAGAACCGCTGCAGAGGCACTAAGCTGGTCCTGCCCAGCGTCTTCCCAGGGGATGCAAACCCAGTGGGGGTCCCCAGCGACAGCCCACCTGCGGCCCTGGGGTACTTCGACTCCCTGCACTTATCCACCAAACATCTATTGCCACACCTTGAATACCGTGTTCAGTATTGGGCCCCTCACTACAAGAAGGACCTTGAGGTGCTGGAGCGTGTCCAGAGAAGGGCAACGAAGGTGGTGAAGGGACTGGAGCACAAGTCTGATGGGGAGCGGCTGAGGGAGCTGGGGGTGTTTGGTGTGGAGAAGAGGAGGCTGAGGGGAGACCTGATCTCTCTCTACAAGGACCTAAAAGGAGGGTGTAGCCACGTGGGGGTCGGTCTCTTCTCCCCAGTAACTAGTGATAGGACAAGAGGAAACGGTCTCAAGTTGCGCCAGGAGAGGTTCAGGTTGGATATTAGGAAGAACTTCTTCACTGTGAGAGTCGTTAGGCATTGGAACAGGCTCCCCAGGGAGGTGGTGGGCTCACCATCCCTGGAGGTGTTCAACAAGCGTTTAGATGTGGCACTTCGAGACATGGTTTAGTGGGTTTAGCGGGCATGGTGGCATCAGGTGTACAGTTGGACTTGATGATCTTTGAGGTCTCTTCCAACCATAACGATTCTATGATTGTATGATTTCTTTACTTTAAGAACTGAAGAAGGTAACCCTCATGGTTTTAATGCAAGAATACATCTCATGGCGTTAAAGGAATGCAAGTGTCACAGCAGAGGCAGGAAATTAAACCAGGCTTTTTCTGCTTCCACATAGAACGAGTCACTAGATCAAGTTGTTTCCTCCCCACATAGGGTTTTCTTCCATGGGTGTCAGGCCAAATTCACATGGGGTCTCTCAGATGGTACCAATAGGCTATGAAAGAGAAAATAGCCAGGAGGGTCCACATTGCACATCTGGCAGGTTAAACTCTACAAGCCCTGTTTGGCTCCCCATGTTCTCCTGCTTCTCAGGGACTGCCGGGGACTTTGCAACGTCCTGACGTGTTGCTGTGGCCAAGACAGCTCCACATGCAATGTTGCTGCTCACTGGTTGTGGGCAGTGCTCCTGCCGATGTGTTTGACCTGTTTTTCTGGCTGGCTGTGGCTTGGTGAGCCAAATGCCTCCTCTGCCAGCCTACGTTGGCTACAGCTACAGGGAAGAGGTGAGAGGGCCTTTCAAAGGAGACTTCACGGAGAAATGCCCACCTTAGCTAGAAGGGGCTGTGCTGTTCATCCGAGAGGCTGTGAACTGTGACCAGTTCTTGACGTTGACAGTGGAGGTGACAGCAGAGCACATAACTCTTAGAGCGTGGTTGTCCATTCAGAAGCATGTGACCACCACTGCCATGAAACTCACAGGTCCAGCTACGAATGGCCAGCGCCGGGCAACTTCATCAATGCAGGCTGGCTGCTGGGCAGGTTAGTAATGGTTGTGTACTCTGCTGCTACCACATGTTGTAAGACTCACCGGTCATCAGCAGTAGCAATTACTGAGGGTTAGGACTGCGTGGGAGCACCACAGGGCATCCCCGTTCCTCTTAGCTGCATTCCATGCTGACCCTCATTGTGCTCTGGCCTAAGTTTAACAAGGCAAAATAAACTCGATCTGGAGACTTTGAGGCTGCTTGAAATTTTTCAGGAATTCTTATCTGTTCTCTTTAATGTGGAAAAACTCGTTTGCCAGCACAGCTAATATGGACATTGGTGATATCAGCAGTCTTACCCTTCTCCTTGGAAGCTCTTCTCCTCTGTTATGATGGCTAACAAACCATTTCATGGGATATTAGGACTGCAGATTGATGCTATTTAAGTACCTGTCCTCGTTTGGATAAAACTGGACCAATTCTCTTCCAGGAGATTTTCCTTCAGTTAAGTTTCTTCTAAACAACTGCATTCTCTGCAGCTGACCACAGGTTTTTCAGACAGAGTCTGCGTTTAGAGTTGATGCCGCTTGATGTCTGTAGTTGTTGCTAAGGTGGTGGTGGAATTGTTATGCAGAAAGGCCCATGGCTGTGCTTGTTCCTGTGGGAACTAAGGACACGGTGGGCTCTCTTAAGGTCCACGAGTGGGGAGGCAGAAAAGGGTCGCACTTGCAGGAAGCTGCGGAGAGGACAGATGACCAAGGACTGACCAAGGCGGTATTCCATCCCACCCACAGACATAATCAGTACAAAGCTCAGAGATCACAAGGGTCAGTGCTCTTTCTTTCATGGCTGGCATCGTTGTGGGACTCTGCTTGCTCTCCTGACTCCAATCCCAGTCCGTGTATTCCTGAATCCAGTTCCTGTCCGCTGTTGAGTCCAGCCCGGGACATTCGGGTGCCCACCCTGCCATGTCAGTGGTGTGAGCCACCACGGCACACAATCCCGTGATCATTGGGAAGCTCAATATTGGTTTTGTATATTTTTACTTCTATTAGTAGTAGTATTAATATTACTATATTCTTTTTTCATTGTTATTGCTTTATTAAAGTTGTTTTAACTTTCCAACCCATCAGTCTCTCTCTCTTTTCTCCTCTCCTTCCCCTTCTGGGAAAGGACGGGGTTCATAGGGAGCATCTGTTATCCCTTTTAAGTGCCGGCCCAGCCTTAAATGGTACCAGTGCTGGATAAGAATGGTGCAGGTATTTTGAGAAATGAAGGGCAGGTGACGAGCACCGCAAACGCAAGGGCAAGCAGAGGTTCGGGGACCTGCAAGACCACATGAGCCGTCCATTGGACATGCTGGCTTCAGTGGCAGTAGTCAGAAACATGTTATTCGTGGCTTCTGTGTAATTTTCTTCCATGTCTAAACGTCCGATACAACAGCACGTGCCAGGCCACTGCATCGGTCACTTTGCTTTGGTTGTATTAACTCTCAGCATCATCATCCCGTTAATTCTGGGCCTGGGTGAGCACGGGTACCTGCAGACCTGGGTAGGTCCCTTGTCTATGGGCAAGGCTTGCCATATATTGTATAGAGAACCCTGCCGCAGGGCCAGGGGGAGGAAAGAAACTTAATTGGGAAGGAAAACAGGATTTTTATAGTTCTGAAAGAACAGTTTGGTGATGGAAGCGCCAACGGTGTGCTAACACGTACAAGTTTGTGAGCCGCGCAAACGGCGGTGGTGACAAGCTGTGCCGAGGGTACGGGGGACGTTACCCACAGACGTGCCTCCCACAGCAGCAAACAGCCCTTTCTCTTCAGGGTGCTGGCCGTGGAGCACTGTGGCAGCAGGCTGGTGCTTAGTCACAAGGATTTGGGGTCCTGCCAATGCTCTTTTTTGCAAAGGCAGAAGAAGCTGAGTGACAGGGGAGGGGACCAGGGGTGGGCTGCAGCTCCCAGAGCCCACGATGGCTGGTGCAGGACCACAGCACCTCGCTGGGGAATGGTGAGGAGGAAGAAGAGGTGCAGTGATTGCTGCTCAGGGGCCCTTGCTACAGCCATGTTTGCCTGCGTGTTTTTCCATCAGATGCTGCTACGTCTCCACATCCATTTCTGTTGTCTCCTCTGACCGAGTCAGGCTGTACTCAGTTGTCACAAGGCCTTCTCCAGTCCCATCGCACATCAAAACCAGCCCCTTCTCCACCAGTCCCTTGTGATGATGCCCTCTTCCTGGTCTCGGTCCTCTTGTGTCTCCTCTTTACCATTCCCCTTCCTTGTCTCAGGTAAGCTGCCAGCTCCTGAGCCAGGGTCCAATT
>NW_009627076.1:0-39445 GCF_000690535.1 Cariama cristata
GGGCCAACTTCGGACCGACTCTCACAAAGGTGGCTATTTTGCAGTGAATGGAAAATATTCTGAATGTGGTAGACAGACTGGAATCACTGTCTGTACATTGCATAACATTGATTATATATATATATAGGTTTTTTATACGTACACACACATATGTATATATGTACGTATACGTGTATATATATATGTAAACATATATATGATACATAGATATGAGTACCCAAAATTTCACAAAGGTTGATGTTTGTAATGAGAGTTTCATAGATAAACAATTCGGTCATAAAATTATTCAAGTGATTTTTGTACTCTGTACTGAGAAGTCCGGAGAAGTCAGAGCTTATCTTCTACATATAATAATTGCTGATTTTTTTTAGCAGTCTTTTGCTTATCTATGTATTAGAACTGCAGAAGGAAGGGTTAGTTTCACATAAGAATTTCTTCCAAGAGAGAAACTATGCAATTTGCTCTGTAGTTATGCTTTATGTTATATATAGCAATGACTGAATTATTTCATGGATTTCTGCTATATTGTGGAATAATAGAGACTTACATAATGCAAAGTATGTTATTTTTATGTATTGCTACAAGAATATACGACAATATGTTGCCCTGTTAGCAGGAACATTTCTTTTCCTGCCTCTTGGAAACTGAAGCACATTTTCTCTATTTCTCCTCATTGTGTGCTGGTTTTGGTGAACATCTCATAGGGCAGTTGGACAACTTCATACGGTAATACTGATGCTGTACCTTATACTGAATACAAATAATGTATGTGGCAGCTTCTGGCACCCCACATGATACTGACACTTCTGCTTGTCTTCGGCTGTGTTTTTAAACATCTGTAAATTTCCAGTTCGGCTAACACAATTTCTCACGTTACAGATATTCTTGATCTCAAATGTCTGTTAAATAGAATATCAGTAGGTGTCAATCAATAAGTTTTTAGTGCTCTTCTTGCAATGTAATGACTCTAAATACCTTACTACTTCACCCTGCAGGTTTTCAATACCTCCTTATTATTTTGACACTGGTTTCCAGTAGCCCATACTAGGTTGGTTATATGTCTAAACCTAGACTTCATGGCCTATTATTTGAAGTTATATTGAGTAATTTACAGCTTATTCTCAGACATTACTATATTAAACCTATCATATCCTGCAAAACCAATTTTGACTTGCAGGCAGTCACCTTTTTTTGCTGTCACATCTTCCAGTAAAGCTAACTTAGGGGAATGTTAATAATAGAACTATAAAAAAGTAGAACCAGAGGGTACTTTAAAGGTTCATACAGTCCTGTAGTTTTCAAACTGTTATTAACTGATCTAAAAAAATCCATGGACTATTTCTTAGGAATCTGTAGAAGATTAATAAAAATTTAGCTATCTGAAATTTGCTGAAATTGTACAAGATGTTGCACAGTTCTGCTATTCAATCACATCTCAAATTGGAATAAATATCTCCTGCAATTTAAAAAATGACGTTTTATGTGCCTCCAGGGTTCAGAAGACATGATGTCTGAAAAGTTGCTTAATTGTTTTTGGTTTAAAAAAACAGACAAATGAGGGGAAGGGACAATCCAGTGGAACAGCCCAATTCCAATAGTGATAAGAAAAGCAGTTCCTTCCTGTTTTGTCACACAGTTGTCACAGCTTTGAGTCAAGGTACAGCTGCAGAGTTGTTTAGAATCAAAGAGTCCATAGTCATGGTTTTCTACATCTTCAGCTAGTTATTCTTTTAACTGGTTGGCACCAATGACATCACGGCAGTAGACATAATTCTTTGTATTCCAATATACAATTATATATTTCCTCTTACTTTAACAAGGCTGTCACTTTGAGTCACGTGCAGGAGTTTAGCTACTGAAAGTGTGTTTGTGCATCCTGTGACTAACAGTGGCCCTGAGGCTAAAGAAAGGAACAGTGAAGAAAAAAAAATTCAGATCTACTGTCTTTTAGCAATGAACACTTAATTATAAGTACTGTTCAGAAAAAAAACTAAAATAAACTCTCAACTTCTATTATCACTAAAAGCAGAAGGATGAATGGTATGAGAACCCTAAAAGAAAACTAGCTCATATAAACCAAATTATGTTTAAATGGGCCTGGCTTAGTCTGTGTCAACTGATGAACAATAATTTCAAAGCTGTGTTACAAAGTATGTGCTAATGGAAAAATGAGACTCTTTGATCTTTGACACCACCTTGACAGAAGGCACCTTAATTTCAAAGACAATAGGGAGAATTCCTTCAAGCATAAATTGAATTAACTGGAAAAAATTACAACAAGAAAGAAAATTTTCTGTTCAACTGCTCCTGTGAATATAGAGGTGATCAAATAATCTCTTTGTATGAGCCACCAAATTATGAATATTAGAAAAGATCACAAAGTCACAGGAGACCAGTAAGTACCTTGCAGCAGAAAAAAGAAAATTCTTACGGTGGAAGAAAATCTGTATTCAAGCAAGCTAATTTAATACCTTTTTCAGATAATACCAATACATAATATTGACATGGCCAAACATATACTGTTTTCAGTTACTGTTAAAATGATGTCTACTCTACCTTGCAGCTAGATGAGACTATAGAGGTTTTACTGTCAATAATGTTCTTTATTATTTTAAATAAGAATTATATTGTGAACCATTGGAAACCACGTTTGTTTTGTCACCCTTTTCCTACCTGAGCATGGGCAAATATATAGATATAGATAGATAGATAGATAGATACAATGTAGATAATAATTTTGTACAGAAAAATTATATGGACTGGGGCCAGTACATCAGAATTTCACAGATGGTACATGTTCAGTGATCACAAGACTTGCTGTGCTGGTCTTGCTGAATTCAAAAAATGGTCACTAATATTTCCTAAGGTCTTTGTAGTATTCACAAAAAACCCCACCCATGGGCAACAAGAAAACACCAGGCTATATAAAAAGTGTTTTGAATGCTGCAATGAAAAGAATTGGCCTTATTAAACTTGATCAATGAAGTTACATGTATTTTCAACTTTCTGTAATGATATGGATTGTGAACATGATCGTTTGCCTCGCATTCTGATACGAGGTAGCTATCAAAAATACTTGTCGTTTTTTCAAAGTGTTCTGAAATGCAGGTCTTTTTTCCTGAACATTCATTTGAACTGTCATATGAGCATGAAAGTGAAACCCTGCTTAACAGGTTTACTTACATCTCTGGTGTTGTCTTGTGACTTAATGACCTTCTTCTAGTAGAGCAAGAAAAAAGTACAATGATTTATGATACAGCTGAAAAAAATTAGGATTTTATCCAGAAGCTTCAGCTCCTGATTGAAAGAGAAAACTGCTTTCAAACTACTTTGACATAATTAAAACCTTTCACACATTGCAGCTGAAAAAGAGTGGCACTCAATAGTGATGTAAAAAGTTAAATGAAATATTTCACTGTGACTTTCATTAGTGTAATGAATGAAAGAATGATGGGATATGAAAACCATTTACAAAATCTTGCTATTTTGGTTGTGATTTAGCAGCCAAGGAAGAAGTTCAAGGGTGTTGTGACGGGGAATAGAACTTGAATTTATATAGGAATCTCTTACTTTATTATGATAAAAATAAAGAAAAGCACTCTTACCACACATTAGCAGACAAGACCTGAGTAGCTTTCTTGCCAATATCACTGTATAGTCCTAAGAGTTCAATATTTCAGCCTTACTAGTAATGGAAGTGAAATATTACTATAGACTGGAGAGATGCTGTTGGAAATGGACATTGACCCTTTTGAACCTTTACTCACTCTGAATTTCAATCCTCTCATTAGAACTGATATATATAATTATAGACATGCAGAATTACAACTTTTTGTTACGGTATTGAACATTTTATCAATAGACCTAAACTTTCTTGATCCATGTGAAACCTTTTTCAGTCATATACAGGAAAAACACCTTGTCATTTAGGCATGCTATTCTCCTTGTACTCTCTGTGCACATAGAACGCACTCTCTTTAAAATATCTGAGGGCTTCTATCTGTTTTTTTTTCTCAATCTTTTCAAGACCAAATTAAGCCAGGTGTTTTGTGTCCATTTTTGCTTTGTGGGGAAGTTTTCAAAGCTTCTAAACATTTTTGTTATGAGACTCTAGATTCCAAAATTTTCGACATCTTTCTTGCAGTTCAGCGGCCAAAAAAACAACATTCCAACTGAAACCTCACCAGTGCCAAGCAGAGCAGAATAATCACCATCTGTGTCTTACATTTTAAACCTCTGTCAAATCCCACTAAAATGACTTTTCCCGAGTCACTGTACAGGTGAGTCAGATTCCAATAGCAATTTTCCACATCTTTCCACAGTCTTTTTTCAGCACAGCTGCCTAACAAAATATTTCACCTTTTCTATCTTTGTATGTGAGTTTTTCTCCTGAAGAGTGCTAATAGTGTTGCTTTTATCCTTATTTACTTCATTTTATTGATTTCTTGAGTCTCTAAAGAACATTTCAAATTCTATTTCTTTTGCTTAATATGAGAGAAAGCTAGAGATAAAGACAGGCCATTAAATACATGCTTTTTAATTGAATTCAACGTTCTTAAAAGTCACATTAAAGTTATTAAAGGAAATATTGCAAGCTTACACTGCAAAAACAACAAGATTGATGTTAAGCACTCTGTATTACTAACCTTCTGCAAGGATTCCTATGGAAATCCCTAATGATTTATAAGCACATTCACAGTCCCTTTGGTTTATGCTTGCTGAGAGCACTCAAAGCATAACCTATTTTCATAATCCCTGCTTCACACACTCTTCGAGGATTTGCAAAGTCTTGCAAGATTGTAGAAACCATTGCATTTCTTCCATCTTTTGTCAATATACTGTGTTGGCAATCGCTGTGAATACAAGCTTTCTTGCTCTTCTTTTTTAACTCTGAACTGTAATGCTGAAAGTCTTTTGTTTCAGGATAGATTTTTCTTTACATTGTCAGACTGCTGTTCATTCTCCAGTGAAATATATATATATATATGTTCTCCATATACATACCTAAAGACTCAAGCCATTGTAACTTTGTCACCTGTTTTTTATGCAGATAGCTTGGTTGTTAGAATACTTGTAGACACTGAATGTTTGGCATAATACTTCGATAAACAATACTAATATATCACAGAGTATAACCTATTTGAGCTAATGATTTGATTTTGTTTTGAAAGGTGTGACATTTTGCTTTAGTTTAGTGTAGTACTGTAAGTAATAATTCCTGGTTTGGAGTGTACTCTGGAGATTTTATTTTACAGTGGCTTATAAATGGATATGAAATCACACATGTTTGAACAAGCAGTCTTTGCGAACTGCCAAGGACATCAGCAGGGTAATCTACATGCCTGACCAGCTCCTCAGTTAAACTTTGTCTACTAAAACTAAATGCACATTGTTTCTTCCTGTACACAAACACACAAGAAGATGACAGTGAGTGTCTTAGAATGGAGATTTCCAGGTCATTATGCTGAGCATAAAATTCTCTAGCATACAGAAGCACTACTCATGGACAAAAATTCTGGTCCTCTGTCCAGTTAGTTGTCGTATACGTACAAAGTAACATCGAGATCTTCAGGACTACTTCTTTGTACTGCAGAGAGCAAATATAGTGCCTGTTCATGCTACATAGTCGCTTTATGTGCTCATTTGTATCTTCTTTGCTGGGATTCCACAACTTTTTCTTAAGTGTCAAGTTTCAAGGTAAGCGGACATAATGATTCAGTTCTTGAAACGGAGAAATTTTCTTTTATTGTACAACTGTGAAAAGTTTTTCATATTAAAATTGGAAAGGTAGAAGGTTGCTATTCACGGACTGCCATCGCAGCTGTCACCATAATCCCCTGATGGACCAAATAGTTCATGAGTTAAACCAAGGTCTTGAGTTAAGCCAAAAATATCTTGATTTGTGTAGATGGGTGCCAATTTCTTGACTATATCTTAAGTTTTACTCTTAGCAGATGGAATGAATAGAAGATTCCACATTGTTATGAGAAAACTATACTTTCCTTTTCTGTTCTTTTAGTTTTAAATGCCATATCTGGCACAATTCCTGCTCGATATTTTCTTCATGATGCTTTTTCCTCTGGCCTTCAAGGGTGTCACTCACTTCTATGTTAAAACTACATTGTTACACACATTGCGTAGATCTTAGTCTCTCAAATAAGCAAAAATTTCCTTGAAGGTTGATGTTGCAGTTAATAAATTGCTATTCTCCACTCTCAAGTAATACAGCTATTTTATGTCTTCTTTGTCAGAGCTACCTTATTATTTACACAGTCAGATGACAACGAATATAAATGGTGAAGATCTTCTGAAAATCAACTCTCCCTGGGCATTCAGAAAGAAAACAAACAGTAAGTAACATAAAACTTGCCTTATTTTTTCCTTTCATATGTAAATTACACCATCTTTGGGATCATAGTAATAAAGGTTCTTTTTTCTGATACTGTATGTTTTATTCTGTCACGTTGTACCTCTACCTATCTAGCAGATAGACTGGAGTCTGTGCTGATCAGAGATGAGACATGAAAACTCAGTAAAAGTTTGAATCAAAAAATATTTGAATGGTATTAGGTTAAAGACTTTCACATACTAAAATATGAAACCAAAGCAGAAACAGATTGTATTTTTACTTTTATTAAATCTTCACCTTCTGGCTTGCTAAATGCAATTCAGAATGGCTTTTTGACCTTTACAGTTTTCAGTTCACTTCACTCACACATTTAAGCACAGCTGTAGCTGAAATATTCCTTTTCTTTTTCTTCACATGCATGAATTTCATACTTGAGTATTTTGGCTTTTGTTTTTACTGATTACTTTTTTGTAAATCTTGATTTCGATGAAACCTTGTACAAAGTAATCTTTAAGAGAACAAATTTCAGGTCATGTAACCACCTCAAAGTTATCATAGTGCAGACTAAATGTTCTTGTGATATAACTCAACATTTCTAGAAAGATGGAGCTTTCAAGTGCCTGATGCTCACAAATGTGCTTGCCATGTCATGCCATGTGTTAAATCCCACTCTAGGACTTCCACTAAGTGATATTCTGCAAGGAAGTTCATGTCAAGTATTTAGAGGTTGAAGAAACTGAAGCATCAGAAAAGAAGGATGAACATTGTCAAGAACATAGTTCTATTGGATAAAAGGATAAAAAAACCCAAAAAATACCATTGCAAGGGTATAGGACTCCTAATAAAAAATTACTTAAAACCACTATTTTAGGGTTTCTTACTGATGTCATCTACCTGGACTTCTGCAAAGCATTTGACACTGTCCAGCATGACATCCTTGCCTCTAAATTGGAGAGACATGGATTTGACGGATGGACCACCCAGTAGATAGGGAATTGGCTAGATCGTTGCACTCCAATTGTTGCAGTAAATGGCTCAATGTCCAACTGGAGACCGGTGACAAGTGGTGTTCCTCAGGGGTTGGTATTGGGACCAGTACTGTTTAGTATTTTTGTCAGTGACATGGACAGTGGGACTGAGTGCACCCTCAGCATGTTTGCCCACAACACTAAGCTGTGTGGTGCGGTCAACATGCTGGAGAGAAGAGATGCCATCCAGAGGGACCTTGACAGGCTTGAGAGATGGGCCTGTGCATATCTCAAGAAGTTCACCAGGGCCAAGAGCAAGATCCTGCACATGGATTGGGGCAATCCCAAGCACAAATCCAGGCTGGATGGAGAATGGATTAGGAGCAGCCCTGAGGAGAAGGACTTCTGGGTGCTGGTTGATGAGAATCTATACATGAAGCAGCAATGTGCACTTGCAGCCCACAAAGCCAACCATATCCTGGGCTGCACGAGAAGAAGCGTGACCAGCAGACTGAGGGAGGTGATCCTCCCCCTCTACTCTGCTCTCATGAGAACCCCCCTGTAGTACTCAATCCAGCTCTGGAGCTCCCAGCATAAGAAGGACATGAACATGAGTGGAGTGAATCCAGCAGAGGAGGACCACGAAGATGATCAGAGGGCTGGAGCACCTCTCCTGTGAAGACAGGCTGAGACAGTTGAGGTTGTTCAGCCTGGAGAAGAGAGGCTCCAGGGAGACCTTACCACAGGCTTCTAGTACCTAACAGGGGCCTACAAGAGAGCTGGGGAGGGACTTTTAACAAGAGCCTGTAGTGATAGGATAAGGGGCAATGACTTCAAACTGGAAGAGGGAAGATTTAGATTAGATAAAGAAATTTTTCACTGTATGTGGTGAGGCACAGGAACAGGTTGCCCAGAGAAGCTGTAGATACCCCATCCCTGGAAGTGTTCAAGGCCAGGCTGGATGGGGCTTTGAGCAACCTGGTCTAGTGGAAGGGGTCCCTGCCCATGACAGGGTAGTTGGAACTGGATGATCTTTAAGGTCCCTTCCGACCCAAACCACTCTGTGATTCTATAACGGTATGTATAAAGGTTAGGTAGCCTTTCTTTTACTATCACTGCTAATGCCAAGAGCATTTATGAATACACACACTAGAACATATAGAAAAAGAGGTGAATATCTCAGCTGTGCAGTGAAATAACATGAAAACGTTTTAAATGAAGCATAAAACTTAATTCACATGCATATTTCTTTTGCTGAGCCCTTTACATAGAGGTAAATTTGAACACTTGCAAAATTAAAATTGTAACACCACTAGCAAGTTCTGGAGAAAAAGTGCATGTTACAAGGAGACAAAGCAAATTATCTCATATTTATCACCTTGAACTAAAACAACCTCAAACTTAAATTAAGTCCTTAGTCATCTTTGGAGGCCATCTCAGCATGAATTTATGATAAAATGTCCTTGCAAAGAGTAGGTTACATATTGATGATATACTTGAATTTAACTTCTTTGCCAAATTCATACACTTGGTTATGGTCTGGAGAGAAGTAGAATAGATGCACCGGACACAGATACTTTTTCAAGAGATATTCATTGAAACAAATAGAATGTTAATAATTTACCTATTTTATTTAAAATTCTATATTATCTGCACATAGTTTTGAGTAAAATTCATGTGTGTGTGTGTGTATTTCATCTCAGTCCATGCTTTCACTGGAAGTTGGTAAGCCAGCACAGAAGTCCTTTGGGGAATCAGAGTTCCTACTTACAGCTAGGCCAGATGTTCTCACTGCATGGTTTTCTTATTTCATTTTTCTACAGCAGCTTGTTAAAGTTTTCGGAGAATCTGTGTGTTAGAAGCTTCTCCCCAAACATTTTCTAAAGTCTTTGTATATTTTGCAACTTCTATGATCTCCTGATACCAAAGTAAATATATGAAAGCATTGAAGGAATTGTTATTATCAAAAGCATACTTTCTGAGGAACTGTGCTGAAAAACAGTTGAGTGCCTTGCACAAATGTGCCTTCCACATTTTTCTAATAATTTTGATAAATTTACTATAGTAATTTCTCATAGATTTTCTCAAATGTTGGAGTTTATATATATATAAATCTGTTAAAATGTTGATTTATTAGTTAAAATAGGATGTATTAGCAAATAATTACAGAACATAAAAGTATCTAGATGCTAGCGTTGAATAGGAGTACTGAAAATCCCAGCAGAAAAAACATTGTGGGTTAGGTCAAAGGACAATTTGGCCCCAGGCCTATTTAGCAGGGTCCAGAAATGAAGGGCCAGTAAAGAGGACAAGAACAGATTAAGCAATAGATGTTTCTTTAACAAATATTTTGCTAGCATAAGGCAAATTAATCAGAAGACTGCACCCGAAATATTTAGTGACTGTGTCTTATTGAAATACATGAGATGTTAGGTCCTGAATTACTCTGTGAATGTTTTAATTTCCATATTAACAATGGAGTTTCAAAATGAAATTCTAAAAACTCTTGTTCGGATACTGCCCTGTATTTGAGATGCATAAAATGTCTGCAACTGGAGACCCTCAGTGTTCTCCAGCATGCTCACTGAACGCCTAAAGAGCCCATCAACAGCGATGACAGGTGAGGTACTCAATGCAGTGCTAGTTTCATTGGGAGCTGCAGATTAAGCACAGACCTCCTTTTTACCGGCCTGGACTGTTCTGGTCAGCTTTCTTGGATATCATTTACAGAATCAGACCAGATGGAAAATAAAATAGAAGATTGTCATGACTCGGATCTTCCCATCTTTCCAGCTTCTCAGTGTTTAGGATGTTCACATTGGATATAGGAGTCACAGATTCAACTCCAATTCAAAGCTCCAACCTCCATTTCTTAGTATTTTTGAGGAAAAGTTCATTTAATCTTTTCTCATTGAAGTCTTCATAACAAAGTCATTCTATTATACTAGCCCCTAATAGGACTTTCAGAATCAATTAAGTATACAAGATACATAAATGCATAATTTCTTCTGAAGAACTATGAATAAAAATAAGGTTTTGCAAAAAATACTACTACTCCTGGCGATATGTAAAATAGTTCTGATAGCATACCATCCTAACAAAGTACTTTAAGGCAAAATTCAAGACACAGTCTTCATGTTTTCTGTGTCCTCTTTCTGAAGCTTGACAAAAGACCACCATTTTCATAAACAACTGGAAACATACATATGTCTACCCACAATGTTAGTTTTCTGGGGCGTGATCAACTATGCTTCAAACAGTGCTCTTCTGTATTTGAGTTGAATGTATATGTCACAGGTCACTTCCAGGAGTGAGTTGTTGACAGACAAAATAGTCAACAATTCTGAGATGCAGGACGGCATTTTTCTTAGCTCTGATCTAACATGCCTGCTATAAAATGTTAGCTTTAAGTCAACTTGTAGTTCACTCATGGCTTTCCTTTGGTTTGATCAAGAATGAACATCTTGATGTTGGATTTGTATTTTAGGAAGCTTCTCAATATGAGTCAGAATATTATACATTTAAAGTAGACAGAACAAGATAAAATAGTTTGTCTATCTAGATTGCATGCAAAGTTTCATGAAAGAAAGATGAACATTATAAGCTTGGGGAATATTTGTTAATTTGATAGCATTCTACTAGACATCTATTTGTGCAAGAGAACAGTTGAAATATTGAATCTTGGGAAGACTGAAATTAAATGACATGAATTTTAGCTTTTTAAATAAATTTATTTTTAGTCTTAACTATCCTATAAGGCAAATCAATGAGCTGCTTTTGTAGTTTAAAAAAAACTTTACAATTTTGCGATCTTCTAAATACTGAGTAATAAAAATATGTATCAAATTTACTTTCTGACTTCTCTGCTAGTTCATTTTTTACTTTCAATTACTTTTTCATTAAAATTGACACTTCTTTCCTCCTTCCCTCCTTCATCCCTCTCTCTTAAATTACAGTACATCAATTATTTAAATTAACAGACAAATCAGTGAATGGTGGTAGAAGATAATAAATAATAATTTAGGAGGATAATAAAATGAGGGTAGAACATAAAATAATTATGTTTTATAAGTCATACTGTCAAAATTGTTAATGGTATAGTCCTGCATCCAAAATATGTGTTGTTATTATTGGGTAAACTTATACTTTTTTACCTATGGAACTTCTATCAACTGAAAAAAACTGCCATAAAAGTAGGTGCTGATTTCACAGGAAGTTCCAGCATGATATAGCTTAATCTTAGTTAGCTGGTTGTAGCCATTGAATATGACAAATTATGGCTCATCAGTCTGCTGCCTTATTTCTAATTTCAGGTTTTCAGAATTGTATTTTTTAAGTACTTTGTTTTTCTCTGCATGCATTCATATGACCTTTTCAGGATGTCCTGTACCACTGATTATGTGAAGTAAGTGCAAGTTCTGTATACTCTGTTGGATGATACACACTGTGCAATGCATCAGACTGCTGTCCTGTCTGTCATTTTCACTTTTACCATGCATGAATGCTTGGTTTGAGTGTGTTCCAAAAATGAAGGACATCACTGTGTTGAAAACTGAAATGAACTGCTGAATTTTGGTATATAAAATTATTTTCCTGTACAAAATGGTTGTCCTTTAAGAAACACTTTTCTAGATCAGAATTTTTTCTGGTAGATATAGTTCATAAAAACAGTTTGTATGAAACTGTGCTAGTCTAGTAGCCATAGGAGAATTTTGCATGCAAACCCTGTTTATCAGCTTCTTCCCTGTGTCAAAATGCTCAGATTCATAACAAAGTCTGAGTGGAACAGTCTCGTTCCTCTTAGCTGCTCCATGTGCAGATATCTTCAACTCAGTAAGAAATTAATAGCTATGTGATTTTATGAGTTCAGAGGTAACACTGTTACTTCTCTCAGTTGTCTCTCATATTCACATACAAGCCAAGAAAAATCATCGCAGGAACAACTAGATTCTTGAAAAAGTGGGATTCTTGAGTGAGATGGATTTCTAAATGCCACTCTGCATTTAAAAAAACATTTTTAACAAATGTCTATGTATTAGGTTTAAGCAAATATTTAAACACCACTGACACACACACACACAAAAAAAGTCTTCCTAGTTGCTAGCAAACTTGTGCAGTGACTACAACTGTTCTGGGTCGTACACACAGAAATGTCTGGGAATTGACTGTGCCTTGTATTTCAGTGTCCAAAATTCAATGTGTGAGAAGGATTCATAATGTAGGAGTTGCCCTAACTTTCTTAAATGGGACCAGGGACCATCCTTACGGCATATCTCTGTTACCTCAATGTTGAGATCAGTGTCTGTGACTCCTACACCAACCAGCCTTACGGGAGACACAGTTTAAACATGTTATCCTCACTGACAAAACCCTGCTTTTCAGGCTTTATATACAAACACCTCTTTTGCTTTTTTTCTTCACTTACCTAAGCCTTGGTCTATTTTTTGTTCGGAGGTATAATCATTGTTTTTAATACAATCCTTAAATTGTATTTAGTATGAAATCTGAATACATACCTTTCAGGTAAATTGAGAACTGACAAATTGCAGAGCTATTTTAACATTCAGCCTTTGACCATTGGACATGGTGACAGCTTTATACTGAGTAGGTTAAATAAGTAATTCATAACAACTGCAAACCAGAATGCATACAATGTATGAAAAAGAAAATACTAATCCAGCATATGCAAGTAGTCATTCACAGCTGTAAATGCTGAATGAAGGGTGTCATGGAAATACATGTCTCTTACTGAACAAGGACATATAAATCCATTTCTCCTGTTCCTGGTCTTTATTTCGTACTCATCAGCTTAGTTAGCAACATTCAGCATATCTCAGCCATTCACCAGGCTAGCACTTCCAAGGTTTTTTTTGTCTTGCCTCTCCTTCCATCCCCAATTCACTGAGTTGCCTTTTAATTTAAATAATGTGTGTACTGCAGATTAGGAACCTCTGTTTTGGATGTCTAATATTTCTATGTATTGCATAAGTGTTTCATGATGTATATCTCAGGGTTGTGAATTGTGCTAGGTGGCAAGGTGAGTAAAAGCTCTAGATTTAAAAAGAGAGGAGTCACAGTCAACTCCACATTGAATTATGGGATGTTATTTTATTGATTTTTATAGGCTTTATATTAGGCTTTGTTTAACACATTCTTTTTTTCAGATTCCAGCAAATAGAAAGTACCATTTAATTCTTGGAAGGAAGGAATAGTGTGTTCTTTTAGATGGCAGTCTTTTGAGATCTCAAAGCCAACGAGTGTATATTGACTATGATACTTGTATATGAATAATCAAACTACAATTTTGGTACTGAAACGTGTTGGTATTATATAGTTTGTTATGGAAACTACTGATGCTAAGAAGAAATGCTTTTAATGAATATTTTGCTGCAAGAGCTTTAACTTTATGATTACAGTGAATTAAAATTTCCTAATTATTGTTGTCAACTTACAATAAAAACATATGAAAAATTTTATACATTATCTACTTAAGAACAAATACTGTGTTAGATATCAGAGAATGGCCATTACATCAAAGTTATTTCCTAGAAATAACTACATGACTGGATGTAGGCATGTACTAAACTACACCACAAAAGAGAGAAATACCTGCTGAAAAAAACAGCACTTGTTTAGTAGTTCTCATACCACACCTACAGTTTCAGTGATAATAGAAATGTCACCGTTAATCTTGTCTTCAACATGTTTCAGGAATTTATGGAGCTACTACTAAAGTTTATGAAAATTTGCAAGAATGAGTATTTGTGAAATAACGTAAAACTTGGGTTAAAGGTATTATTGTTGATAAGAACTGGCTTTTGGTAACTGTCTTCCCTTTGGCAGTCTAATCATTTAATAATTTTTTAAAAATACCTACCTAGATGTTGAAATGTTCTATTAGCTGAAAATATACGTGATAACTTCATAATAATTTGGACACCTTGTCATTTTTTAATTGCTTACATGATGGCCACTGCAGATGTGAGTGATTTGGTACTGACAGATACTGTTACCACTGCTCTAAATGGGTTTAAGACCACAGGAGGACACTATGATATCCTTTGTGAATGTTGTTCACAAGAAAAGAATTGTTTTTGAGGAAAGTACTGTGGGTTTTTTGTTGGTTTTGCTTTTTCCCTGAAGATAACAGATCTTTAATGTGTTCACATTTTTAAATTGAGGGGGAAAGAAGAAAACTCTGTAATAGAAATATTCCCCTAGATTACAATGAGTAGGCAGTAACATTTCAGACAGGAAGTAGGAATGGCCACATTAAAAGTATCTGCTCTGTGGGAAAGTGTGATCTACCAAAAGCATCAACATTCTAATGAACAACATCCAATGCATGTTTATGTGTGTAAGTTTGTGTTTATAGGGATAAAACAATCACATTTTAGTTGGACATTTTCCTCGGGATACAGGATATACAAAACTTGTGCAAAATTTCAATTGCAATTTGCACATTAGTGAAAAGAAACATTCGTGCGTCATACATAATTTAAAACACTAAAGCATGAAGCATCAGTTCAATGCAGTTAGGATTGTCTCATGTCCTCCACATGCATATTTCTCACTTGTAGAACTGAAGAATATTGAGATAAATTGATGTTTCCTTAAGAAAATGAGCATGTGCTGGAGTTTATTATGTTCTTTATCAATTTTAGAAAGGGAAAACGAGTTTCTCTTAAGGGCTACATTTTTATAAAATACAAAAATTCCTTGCCATTTTTTCAGTCCTTTGAATGATATAACTGCCACAGCATTCTATAAATAAAACATGTCCATAAATACTTCATAAGGAAGATACTTCCACATAAGCTTGTGAATACAATAAGAGTTGGTAATTTTTATTTTATTTTGTTACAATATTTTTTTTTGGTGGTACATAAGACTCGGCTTGGCTATCTGGTTTCTTTTAAAAATGAAAACAAAATATTTTAAAAATGTAGCTGTAGAAGACATGACATCATACTGAAATTGTTTAATTCCATGCTTCCCTTCTGCTTTTACAGTCATTTATGCCTGCATATATTATCTGGAGAATATCAGTGGGCTAATATTCTTTGATTCTAGAGTAAACAACTTCTCCAATGACTGTCAGTGTATTTCAAAACCAAAATCTTCAGAACTGAGAAAGCACCCTGTTCCTTCATCTTAAGGAGTAACTAAATCTACCCAGGGATTAAGGAATTGTTTATGTCATTGTTACCCAGTTAATAGCAAAATGAGGCATACAAAATGTGAACAGGTCAATCATTAAAGGCTAATGGAAATATCAGCACCATTCAATAAACTGAAATAATTGAAAATTAGACAAAATGCTGCTGGGATTAAAGAATAAAAACAGGATAAAGAATAATAACATGGAATGGCAAGTTGTATCAAGGAGAGCAATAATTGGATCATAAAAATGAGTTCCCACTGCAATACCATGATGAAAAGGTTTTATGAGATACTTTAAAATCTGAACAGGAAAATAATAAATAAAAGCAGGAAACTAGTAGCAACTATGCTGATGTTAAGTAGTAATACCTCAGTTTTGTTAATACTACTGAAATCATTAATGGAATAGAGCATTGTGTCCCAGAATCCATAAGGAATGTGGAAAACTGGGAGATGTAGAAAAAAAAAACACCTATCTAAACATATGTATTCTGTAAAGCTTGTCTTATTTTGAGATATCTGATCTATGTAATTCATTAAAAGGAAGTTAGTCACTTCTAATCACAGTCCATTCATATTATGGTGTTCAATGAGCATTACAGATAAAAATACCACAGTTTTAGGAACTATAACTACACAGATTTACTAAAAAAGTTCAGCTTTTTAGCACACATAATTATCTGCTGGAACAACTTTTGTATGATGGTCTTGGTCTTACTCAATATCTATAAATCAAAGTATACGTCTTTTTTAAGATAGTGTTTGAAGTCAAACCCTAAATCTCAGAATTACCACAGAAATCACTAAATGAAATTTTATGTCTCACAAATTGCAACTAATGTTCTAGCCTTCAAAATGGTGAAAACGTCCAGCCAGTTTTTTGATCCTTGTTTATGCTATTATTATTTACTTTTTTTAGTGCTGCAGGAAATAATAATCCTACCTAAAATCACATATGCATGATAAAATAATCATCAAATATTTGAAAGCAAATGATGTAAGACAGGTAAGAAAGAAAATAGAATGAATAAAGTCTTTGTTTATATTCCTGTAGCTTGTGTAATGTAGAGATCCTTCCAACCAGCTCTAGACAGCTTACTTCTTCAGCTATACTTACCAAATTAAAGATTAGAGATCTTTGACATTTCTGTGCTTACTGGTAGTGTAGATATAAAAGCCCAGACTTATGAAAAAAAAAAAAATCATATTGAAGTAAATGGAAGATATTACCAATGATCAGGGAAGGGAACATAGTGTCTTGGTTCTTTGCCCAATATTGTATTCACTGCATCACTGTCTGAAGCATAACCATAAGTAATATTTCAAATTCTTTTCTTTGCTTGCCTGCCTTTAATCCTCAGGTAAGCATATTGGAGGCATGTTCAAAAATACGCCAAAATGAAGATATTGACATCAATCAACATACTGTTTTTGTTACCTCTTACCAGGTAAGTTTTTATCTAAGGGCAGATAGTCTAGACACTGCTACACTCTAAAATCATGTAAAAATGCTACAACCAGCTGTAGTAAATTCCATTTCTGAACAAGGAAAAACCAAACAAATGATACTAAACAAAGCTAAAGAGCTTCTAATCTGAAATATTACCTAAGGAAAACCTGTGTTCTGACCAAAAGGCAAATGGTCAGGGTAACTCTAAACAGAAACATAATGAATGGGATGACAGTTTACAAAGGAAGACGCCCTCAGCTTTAGTTTGTAGGAGAGGAAAGGAGAAGAATGATGCCAGATCGGCTTTTCTCCTGCTGTTTAAAAATTATCTGCTTTGGCTGGAGTCTGAACAGTTCAAATATGCAAATTTTAATTTGCTTACCAATAAAAAACATAAAATGTTGAATAAACAGTAAAATTTTTCAATTTTCTTGTTTAAATTATTATTTTAATGAAATTATAGAATGTCTGAAGTTGGAAGGGACTCATAAGGATCAATGAGTCCAAATCCTTGATTCTCACAGACCTACCTAAAACTAAACGATATGGTTAAAAATGTTGTCCAGACAGTCCTTAAACTCTGACAGGCTTGGTGCCGTGACCACTTCACTGGGGAGCCTGTTCCAGTGACCAATAACCTTCCCAGTGAAGAACCTATTTTGTTATTCTCTATCTTGCTGAAAATTCTGTTCTCTGTTTAACCTAGTAAGTATGATTTTAACTCGCTAATAAAAGGCCGTAGATTGCACTGACATGGCAGTACGTTTCAGGATTTGTTTCGGTCACTTTTAACCTGAGTTTATTTTAGTTTATTCCAGCTGCAGTGATTGTTCAGCAGTCGGGTAACTATTGCCCAAATTTCCTTTAGCTCTGTGTAATTGTGTGGTATGACACCTATCATTAAATAATGGATATTAAAATTAAGCAGACATTCTATGAAGAGTGAACTACCTATGACCCTAGCTAAAACTGTATTGTGGCAGTGTACTTGCATACACATGATTATACCAGAGGTCTCAGACTGAACTGAAATCACAGTAGACAACTGTCACTGAAGGAATGCAACCTTGGTAGTCAGGTAAAAACATTTTCATAGAAACAAAGAGAGCAACAAGTATAACATAGAAATGGGAACCTAAGTAGACTGTGTTAAAAGCCACATAAAATTATGTAGACCCAGGATTACGAAGGAAGAAACCCCTCACTACCATCATACCAATACAATACTACCCGGCAAAGAACTCAGGACTTCGGTAACTCACCATGAATGCCACCCATATCCTATTCTTCTTGAGGAAGAGTTGTAACATTGACAATAAGACCGTAAGGAATGTGGAAAGATGAACCTAACATAAGACAGATGGCTAGATACTAGGAAATTTCTATGTGTATGTTTTTCAATAACAATTAGATAATTTGGACTCTGAGTGCCAGTACTGCGGTAATTAGAATAATAGTAGTTACACCTGATTGTTGTATTTTGCTTGCATAATTAAATTTTTTTTTTAGAGTTACAATAAATTCTCATCTTCATATGTAAAATACGTTCCCTTTGCTCACATCAAAGTTTTGTGTGTAACCACATGAAAGTTGACACATTGATGAATTTAGGAAGGTAAATGAAAATAATACTACTGCAGGATCTTGGTCAAATGTCCCAAAAGACTTCATGCTCACTGGAAGATGTATCTGTAGTCAGATGTCACTGATCAGATCTGATTGATGGGTTACTGTCAATGAGCAGTGTTTTGTTGGTGTTTGTGCTGACTTTGCAATAACAAAGCCAAGTAGTCACTGAAAGTGAATGATGTCAATTGACAATAAAATAGAAGCAACTAATTCAATCTGTGATGGCCACTCAAGATTTACCTTGCAATACATTTGTTTCTGGCTAAGAAAATAGAATAAATTGGTTTTGTATCTCTTTCTTTAATTTGTCTTGAGCCACCAGATATGTTATGCTAGGTATGTCTTGCGACATGTTTTGTTCGTGCACAGACTTAAGATAGAAAACATGTACATAATGCAGGGTCAAGTCTAGCAAATGACCCAAGTTACCTAGGAAAATTTGGTGACTTCATATTAAAATTAAATTGTGGTTTGGTAATAAACAAGACTCCCAAGGGTTACTACTGTTTAGAAACCTATCATTGATGCACATGATTCCACACTTCTAACTCACCTGCAACACAGTTTTCATTTGTCCTAACAGAATTTTAGAGATCTTTCCATGCTGAATGTGTCAACCTAATTTTACAAATATTTAACATACAGATCTCTTCTTGCCCTACATAGCCACATTGTACAATTGAAATTGATCCTTCAGGGATTTTTGTACTACAACTTTGACTTTGTGTGCACTTGTGCCTGTGTGTCAGGGCAACTGCTACTGCTATAGAAAAAACTTTGGCATAATCAGAAAAGATCTTAGTCATAAATCTGAACTAATGTAGTTATGTAGTACTTAAATGTTTCTACACCAAATGGCAAGTTCTTAACTTCTTTCAAAATGCTGTGGACTTTATATTAAGTAACTAGATGATGACCTAGTGTAGTCAAAAGGGTATTTTGAATGCTGAAAACCTGTTACCATTTGCTTACCTCCTTGTCAAATTATGTCATTTGCACTATATAATGACATTTTCTAGCTTAGTACATCCTCTTAAATTAAACTTCCAAGAAGTTGAACTAGTGATTTGCATGCCTTAATCCTTTGGAGACATGTTTCTTTAGATCCTGACATACACTGACCAAGTGCAGGATTCGTTTACACAAATTTGGTAGGGTGTGTTTTGAGTCAGTGTTCTCCAAGCTGCATGCTGGCTTCACTTCAACCACAGGTTAGATTTGCACAACACTAGATGGTTGTGACTGCTACTACCAATGTGTTCCATTTTTAAAAAATATCTTTTTAATTTTATATTTTCTATTAACATTTAAGCAGAGTGTATGAACTTGTAATCTCTTTCTTAATAAAAGGTTAATAAGGACAAATCTAATTATGATTTTGCTTACTATTATAAAAAAATTATATTTTAAAGGGGGAGATTCCTTTCTAAAAGCAAATACTCCTATATTCTATAGAAGCTATAGAACCTGATGCTTAGCTTGGGGCCAGCATGCTTCTTTCATGGTATTTATACAAAAAAGATTTTTGAATCTCTGTAAGTTCAGGTATGAGCGTGAACTCTGCTCTAGACCTACACAAATACTGCAAATATATAGGGAATTCCACTTGATACGTATCTGGTCTTGGAAATCAAAAGCAATTACATGAATGTTGGCCATATTATTCCACTGTATCTTGTAAACTGCAAATCATGAAGAATATGTTTGATCAAACACATTATGCCAGTTATTTCTTTGTTGAAACGTCTGATTATTTTTTTTTTCCATAGTAAATTCATCTTTCTACATATTTGTATTGGCATAACATTACTTTTACTCTCTTTTTTGTAGAAGGATTAAGTCAAAAAGATTGGAAGTAAGTCACACCAACCCCCTTCTCACACAGAAGTGCTTATTCACTACCTTGTCTGAAGTCATTCAAGAGCCAGTAATGACCTACAATTAACCTATTAATATGTTTGTACATTCTTAACATGCAGATTGATATAGAATGTAATATTTGATGAAAGATACATTTAGCACTTAGGAATACCAAATAACTATCAAAGGAAGAAGAGAGATTTAAAACTTCTTGAAATAATTAATAATATCTAAGAAGGTAAATAAGAAGATGACTTCTCCAATCTGACAAAGAAACATTTCCATGTTTCCATGAAAGGGGGAAATTTTACTCCAAGAAGGTTGCCACTTGTGTAATTTAATGGAAAACATTATGGAAAAAAAAAAAATTCTTTCACATGACAGAATGGAACAATCCAAGTAACACTAGGAAATCTCAAAGGCTTACTGATAATAAAGACTGAGTTACTTTATCAAGATGAAGAACAGGCATTTGTAAAGTCTGAAATACCTTCTGTCATCTTCTTAACAGGGCAACAACATATCAACCGAAAAAGGGAGAGTCAGATCACTCTGTAACCACTTGGCAAGATTAGAGGTAACTTTTCGTTCACTTTATAATCATATTTATTTGGGATATTATAACCATGGCTTGCAACTCAAAAAGTAGTTATATGAAGTGTGATTTAAAGTAATTGCATTCAACCTGGCATTTAAATGTCTGGGTGTGGCAAACTAAAGTCTTGAGAAACTTTGAGTGGTGCTCCAGTACATCCTCCACTGACTCTAAGGATAACAAGACTATCATTAGATATTCACAGCCCAGGTAAGAATCTCGTACTACAAGAGAGAGGTTTTACAGTATCTGCCACTAACAATGGTGAGCAGGACCAGGGAAGTGATTGTCCCCCTGTACTCGGCACTGGTGAGGCTGCACCTTGAGTACCGTGCTCAGTTTTGGTCCCCTCACTACAAGAAAGACATTGAGGTGCTGGAGCAAGTCCAGAGAAGGGCAATGAAACTGGTGAAGGGTCTAGAGCACAAGTCTGATGGAGAGCAGCTGAGAGAGCTGGGGTTGTTTAGCCTGGAGAAGAGGAGGCTGAAGGGAGACCTATTCGCTCTCTACAACTACCTGAAAGGAGGTTGTAGCGAAGTTGGGATCGGCCTCTTCTCCCAGGCAACTAGTGACAGGACAAGAGGGCATAGTCTGAAACTGCACCAGGGGCAGTTCAGGATAGAAATTAGGTGGCATTTCTTCACAGAAAGGGTCGTTAGGCATTGGAATGGGCTGCCCAGGGAGGTGTGGAGTCACCATCGCTGGAGGCATTTAAGAAAAGACTGGACTTGGCGCTTAGTGCTGTGGTCTAGTTGACATGGTGGTGTTAGGGCTAAGGCTGGACTTGATGATCCCAGAGGTCTCTTCCAACCAAATGGATTCTGTAATTCTGTGAAAAGTCTTGGCTCTCCAACCTTCAGGGTCATAGGATCAATCAGAGAGTCAGACAGTAGGGTTGTATCACTGTTATCCAGACAAATTAAATCAAACACATGATGAAAAAAGTACAAGTCACAACAGTTATCAAGAAATATTTTTTCTTGTAGTTTTGGAGTGAAGTTTTTCGGCGTGTGTCTGTACTTCTTAGGGGAAAGAGAACACAAAAAGTTTGTAAGAAGTCCTGCATGTTTATGTAAGAAAGCTACTGATGAGAAAGTTACTTGCTTAAGGACCGCTTTGCCCAGTTAAGCCTTGTATATGATAACTGGCTTAACCATTCTTCTTGCTAGCAGGATGAAATAAGTCAAATTTGTCAAGTCCTTCGCTTCCGTACTCAAAGTTTTGCACAGAACATTGTGAAGAACTGGGGACTCTGACTGCCTTGACTGCAGTGACATCAAAGGCCACGATACAGTGGTAAACCAGTATGATCAAAATCACAATGCTGAAGAAAGATTGTCTCAAAGATCATACTACCTATATCGTTAGGAGGAAGCTTTAAACTAGCTAGATCAAACATAGTACTAAACTCAATTGTTGTGTTTTATGTAAATAAAACCAAACTCCCACATATTTAAAATACTTAATCTAGCAGAATTTACCTGTAATAGAACTAGAAGTGGATTGTTTCAGTAAGGCATAGTATTCTGCACTAAAAGCATGGTTTCTTCATATAAAAAAAAAAAAAAGTGCACATTCTGTACTGAACAGTTACTCTCCAAACGTATTTAGGTACAGCTATTCCACTATGATAAAGTCAAGAAACTTAGTTTATCTATGTCCTTGAGACAATGTTGACACCTACTTCTATAATGTAATATAAAATAAAGAGAAAATACATTAAAAAAAGGCTGAAGAGTTCCAAGATTTCTCACAGCTTGAATAAAATTACATATTCTGCCTTATTTATCTTCACTTATTTTGGCTTGGGTATTTATTTAGCAGAAGGATCCAATTTGCCTGCAACTTAGGTGATTACTAACATTACCTCACATGATACCAGCCTAATGCAATTTTATTGTTAATCTGCTTATTCTAATTCAAATTGGTTGTGTAACAATGCAATTTAAAAAGTTAATCTTGCAAATGTACCGATGCCTAGTATAATACTTAAAAGTAATTATGTGATATTAGTGATGCTTCTTACATCTTTGATTTCAAGTATGCAGATATTTGCAGGATCCAGGCCTAGAAATAGTAGTTTTTTTCCCTTGACTAAACAAGTAAACATGAATATTCCCACTGTTGAATATTCAGATATTTACAATAAAAACATCTAAGTATTTTCTGTCCTTAGAGCGTAAGTACATTTGGTCATCTTGTATTTCTCTAATGTAATCACTGCTTCTGCTTCAAGAGACATTACTGAACTTCCCTTCATAATATGCCTATAGAGTAGAGAGGTATTCTTTTAAAATATTTTCTCCATGTCGTGAATGAGCAGCTGAGACCACAAGGTATTCACTGAAGTATAAATTTGTGCCTTGGCCTGAGGGTCATGTTTTAGGTTCACGGTAAGTAAATGGACACTTTTTTTTATGAAGAACACTAATTTATTTTGAAGTTTGATATTTATAGTTCCCAATTCCGCCTCATATCTCCTCTGTTTTGTAGGTGAAGTTTACACTGGTCGTACTTTGTGTCCCAGCAATGGATGGGTGGAGCAGACTCACCCTTGGTTAAGCATTAGATGAAATGATAATGAAGAAAACGTTATTATTTTTAAAAACAAACCAACCAACCAAACAACTCTGTTCCTAGTGGAGAGGAACAGCACAGTCCCTAATCTGGCTACTTTGTTTTGTTCTCACGGTGCAAAACATCCTGACACAAATATGTCATAAAGGAGGTGATGAACTTCTAAAGTAGTGACTAGACATCTTCTTGACCTGAGAGAAGAATGAAAAATAATTAGACTAGACTAGAATACAAGTAGAACAGAACGGAACAGGAATTAGTTCACTCTTCCGCTTTAATGACCTCACATTAATAACAAAACTTAAAGCAGCTGTAGATAGGTGAAAATAGCCCCAAAACTACTTACATATATAGTAAACCCAAATCTGGAACTCAAAATACACTGAAAGCAAAGACCACTATAGGTGAATTACCACTTTCCTCAATTTTCTCTCATTTTGGAAAGTATAGCACTTAGAACAAAAAAAAAAAAAAAGGAACACCTAAATAGAAGTGGGTCCTTTATACTTTCATGTTGGGCAAAAGACAGAAAGGCTTGTGTTTTGTGAAAAGCTTAATATGAATTCTGCTAAAAAAGTTAGCTCTTATTTTAATAAAAAGTATATTTTCTGAAGTAATTTGTTCATTTTTAAAAGAAAAAAAGACTGGTTTTGACACTTTTTCATTATATATTCTTCAGTGGAATACTGAAATGCACACACAATAAAAATACCCACTGTGGAATGCAAGCATAGGGGTAATATTGTGGAATATCCCTCACAGAAATAAAGAAGGGCGTGTCTCATGGAAGTTTCCAAAAGACCTTAAATTATATTAAGGAATATGTCAATTAGTCAGTATCACCCTGGTATTGAAACACCCAGAAAAATACTGTACTCAGGGTTGTATGTGTGGTCTCAGCAGAGCCATATGGAGACAGATGATCACCTCTCTGCTCTGTTATACTACCATTTTGCTTTGCAAGCTGGTGTTTAATTTGCTGCCCACACACCACTCATTTGGGTGTCAGCACCAAATGTGTTTATGCCAACTGTGTTTCAGTTTATTATTCCTTAGAGGTATATGCTTACATTTTCTGTAGCGAGATCTCAGGACTGAATGAATTCATGTTACAAAGATAACACAATGAAAACTGCAAATCATAAAAGAACACAGGAAAAATGGTTGAAACATTTCTTCATTACAAAAATCTATCCTGAATAATTACAGGCACAAAAAATATTCCTTTGATGGATTCATGATAAATTTCATTTTGTAGGTCCCTATGTAAATGGACACATCTCCCTCAAATCATCGGAGACAGTACTTATGTATAGCTTTACTGTTTTTCAAAAGATTTCTAGCTCTGTTTTCATGGAATACAATTAATATTAATTGTAATATATTTTTTATCATACCACTGCTAAAACACAGATCATAGTCTACTAATCTTCATCAAGATTTATGATTATTTGGTGCAGTATTGTCTAATTGGGGTTTATGAAGATTGCTGTCCTCAGAATTGCCAATACATTATGCCAACGCATGCTCATACCATACTGTTTGTGCTGTGACATTGATAACCAATTCAGGTATTGTCATTGACAATAAACAGTCATCTGTTTCAGTAATCTATACAAAAGCATCTGATGTTTTATGTAAATATAAGTTACATTCTGTTATGTTTACTATTTTAATAGAAAAAAATAACCAGTTTCACATATTACAGCATATATCACAAGGGAAAAATGGAAGGAAAAAAATCTACTATGTCATAATCAGCAAAAGTTAATTTTCATTTTTTTCTTATTACTTTTAAAAATTATCTAAAGCGCTATACCTTAGTGAGCTATGTCAACTTAAACATGACAAGACTAATCACATTGATTTTATTAAATTACATCATGGGGTAATAAAAAAGTGGCAGTTTATTATTTAGAGGCTCTCAGTCTGAACACAATAATTTAATTTATCAGTTGATTACATATGAAAAGAAAAGCTCCATTAAGTACCATGAGGAATTCTGGGCCAGATCTCAATTGCTACATAAATACAGTGACATACATTGTTTAAAGATGTGGTGTATCGCACACACAACTAAAATCTTGTCCATGATAGTACATGGGGGTAAAATTTAGTTCTAATACTTTGTTCATGATACTAAAGACACAGGAAAATGAGGAGAGAAAGTAGGAGAAAAAATGAAACACTAAAAGAAAATGACAGAAAGAAAATGGAAGAAGGGGCAAAAGAGAATTCAAAAAGAAAGTGGAAATAAATAAAATTTAGTATGTTGGATCAGTTCTTATCTGGTTTAAGGTTGGACATTTCCAGAAGTAGAGGTATTTCCATCCATGTTTTTTCCAAGATAGTGCAGGATAACCCTTGATTTTGAAGCTTGTAACTGAGATGAGGGTTTAGTGTAATTTCTTCTGCAGGGTGCAGAAAAAGCTTATGCACATCTTGAACTACCATTGTGTGGTCAGTTAACCTTGGCCAAACTCCCGCCCAGCTGCTCACTCACTTCTCCAGCCCCGCTCCTCCCCCAAGGAAGACAGAAGGGTGGAGAAAACAGGAAGAACAGTAGCGAAAAATCTCAAGGGTTGAGACAAAGATGGGAAGATCACTTACCAGTTACCATTGCAGAAAAAGCAGACTTTGGGAAAATTGACTGTATTTATTGTCAATTAAAATAAATATTTAATCATGGACTCAGATAGTGGGAAATAAAAAGACAAACATTAAACTATATCTTTCCTCTCCTCTTTCCCAGGCTCAGCTTCACTCCTTCACTCCAGATTCCTATCCTCCCCACCTTACTGTCACCACTGGCCATGTTTGGTCTGTTCAGCAAGAAATTCAGTAGTGCAGGGAGAGCTGGTTATGGTCAGTATGTAGTGGTTTCTCTCTGTCACTCCTTCCTCCTCACACCTTTCCTTTGTTCCAGTGCAGGTCCTGTGGGAGAGATCCCAACTGGAAAGAGACAAACATGCTGGAGCATGACCAAAGAAGGGCAATGAAGCTGGTGAAGGGTCTAGAGCATAAGTCTTATGAGGAGTGGCTGAGGGAGCTGGGGTTGTTTAGCCTGGAGAAGAGGAGGCTGAGGGGATAGCTTATCGCTTTCCACAGATACCTGAAAGGAGGTTGTAGCAAGATGGGGTCAGTCTCTTCTCCCAAGTAACAAGCAATAGGACAAGAGGAAATGGCCTCAAGTCATGCCAGGGGAGGTTTAGCTTGTATATTAGGAAGAATTTCTTTACTGAAAGGGTTGTCAGGCACTGGAATGGGCTGCCCAGGGAAGTGCCCAGAGTAGTGCCTCACTGGAGGCATTTAAAAGGTATGTAGACGTGGTGCTTAGGGACACGGTTTAGTGGTGGTCTTGGCCATGCTAGGTTTACGGTTGGACTTGATGATCTTAAAGATCCTTTCCAACCTAACAGTTCTATGATTCTATAATTCTATGATAAAAAGGGAAAATGGGAAAAAATAGAGAATTTCAAATAAAACTTACTAAGAAGAAAAAAGAGAAGAATGTTTTATGAAATGGAGATGTAGAGAAAAGAAGGGAACCGCAAAGTGGAGACAAGCAAATAGGAATTATAATGAAGCGATGTACTAATCACTTGTGTAATTAGTAATATAGGCACATGACAGTAGAGATCTGAGGAAAAAAATGCAATAGTTTTAAATCAGTGGTTGTTTTTGACTTGAGAATAATATCATTACAAACATGTTCTGTTTTGTTTTGTTTTGTTTTGTTTTTTTAACATGAAGTCTGTGAAGCTCTTGGTGCATTCCTTAATAAGCTATACAGTTTTCCTAAGCCAGCTGGGGAAAACAAAATTAAAACCATAAATGTGATAATTAGACAAGCACAGTGATTTGTCTGATGTAACCTACTGTAAACATTAAAAATACCATAAAATTGTGCCAAAAGGGCAAAGTAACAGAAAGTTAACCTTTAGTTTCCACTTTAGCACATTCAAACCTACTAGATATGATAAAAAATTAAATTACCGCACTGAAATTCTGAGGCTTTCTCATTAGGAGAAACAAATAAAACCTGTTATGTAGGATCTCATAGGACCACATATCAACAAAACTGTACTGAAATTCAGACAGTCAGATATAGTTTTAAAAACTATGTGTTGACCTACCATTGATTCTTTTGGTAATGCTGGACTGTGATTTTAATTTTTAGGCTTATAGTTTTCCCATCTAAAACATAGTATGACTTAAAATTCTGCATAAATATAGTGCACATCTAAAATGCTACTGTTTTATTTTAACAAGAAGCTATTTCTGCAATGTCTTATGTTTTTGTTACCAAAGTAACAGAAAAGCTAACCTTTCAGGGAGTCTAAACATGCATTTTTTGTCAATCATCTACAGAGGAGAATTTAGTCTCATTTTCTTTTTTTATTTTTATTTTAATTTTCTCCTGTGTTTCTAACTCATTAAGACTGGCCAGTGGAAACATCAGCAGGTGTGCCTGGAAAGTTTTTCTGCAGAAAAAAGGAACTGGAGTTACTACTACTGCTGTACATTGAATATACTTAAGTCAGCAGGATAACAAGTATTCAGTCTTACTGTTCAAGTGTAGACCTTTACAAGGATGCATTAGCAAAGTTACAATTCTGAGGCTGCATCCTGCCATTCTTACTGAAGATAATTGACATTTTCCCCATTATGAAATGAGATCAACAGCAGTACAGGAATGAATAGTTCTTTGAAGACAAACTGTGAATGAAATATATTAAAGGTTTTTTTTAATTTGGTTTGGATTTTTTTGCTAACATAGCAACTCTGCTCCAAAAAAAAAAAGGCAGTAAGGCAACTGATGTAATAAAAACCAAGACAATAGAGAGCAACACCCTACAAAGCAATTATAGCAAATGAAAGAACTTCTAAAAACAGAATATCTATCTACTTACTTATACTGGCATTTTGGAATGAACAAAAAAAGTAATCATTTGTGAATAGTTTAATGCCCTGAGTATTGGATCCTACAATCTCATTTCTTACTTTTGGATGCTTTTTCTGTTCTGTGATTTATATGTTTTATTTCTGTACTGTAGATTTAGGAAAACAATGTTTGTTGTTTTTCCTGAAAATATGTCAAGTGGCTATTTTGTTGCTCATTTTGCCAGTTGCATGAGGACAAATCAAGGGCTTTACTGAATGGACTCTATCAGTGCAGGGATACTTTCCATATTCTGAAGTAACTTGAAGCTGTGTTAACTTCAAGTGTTTATCCAAGTCCCACAGAAAAATTATTTGCTGGACTGTTTGATTCTGCCTTGGAAACGAAGGTGTCTAGTGCCATCTTAGATACCCTGAGACATTTAAATGGGGTGACATATCTGACAAAGAACCTACAGGAAATATGTGCCATTCTTCACTTATAGATGTACATCAGACAGGATATCTGTCATGGTTTAACCCAGCAGGTAGCTAAACACCACACAGCTGCTCTCTCACTGCCTCTCCCAGTGGGACAGGGGAGAGAATTGGGGAAAACAGAAGTAAAATTCGTGTGTTGAGATAAAACCAGTTTAATAAAACAGAAACAGAAGGGAAAATACTACTACTACTACTACTAGAATTAGAATATACAAAACAAGTGATGCATAATGCAATTGCTCACCACCCGCTGATCAATGCCCAGCCAGTTCCTGAGCAGCGACCCTCGGCCATCTTTCCCCATAGTTTACATGCTGAGCATGATGTCGTATGGTATGGAATATCCCTTTGGCCAGTTTGGGTCAGCTGTCCTGGCTGTGTCCCCTCCCAGTTTCTTGTGCATTCCCAGCCTACTCACTAGTGGGCTGGCGTGAGAAGCTGAAAATTCCTTGACTTAGTGTAAACTCTGCTTAGCAACAACTAAAGCCTAAGTGTTATCAACATCATTCTCATCCTAAATCCAAAACACAGCACTATACCAGCTACTAGGAGGAAAATTAACTCTATCCCAGCCAAAATGAGGACAATATCCCAAAGCAATTCAAATGAATGTTGACTTCTTGTCAATAAGGAGCAAATGAATTGAACCCATTGTGTCAATACTTTCTTCAATTAAATTACACTTATGGAGAGGTTATGCTCTCAGCACTTTCATATATATAAATGGTGTGAAATGTGGAAATGTACGCTTCTGGAGGAGAACCTATTTTTGTGGCATACACAGTGACAGAATATGACAGTGTGAAGGAGACTACTTTAGAAAGAGAGAGGCTAATTCTCTATGGCTGAAGTGTTTCAAAGATTGGAAGATTTGGGATTAAAGGGAATTAACCACCAATGGACAAAGGAAAAATAATCCCCAAAGCAGTTTTAAGGACTCGGTGAAAAGTGACACAGATAGTATGTTAAAATTACTCTAAACTACTGCTATTATCATGCTGGCGGAATGCAAAACTGAAACTAAATCCATCTCCTCAGGATAGACTGATATAGTAGTCCTGATGAAAGAGTATCAAACTTTATTTAGTTGGCTGGGAATTTATGAGTACCAGTGCCCCATAGCTGTTCCTTTTCTTCAGCTGCTGTGGGGAGGATGAAGGAAAGACCTTTAGGCTTGAGGAGCGTTTGGCTGCAGGAAATATTATGGCATTCTTCCTTAACTACACTAGGTAAAATAAAGAATTTCAGAATGAAAAGCCAGTCAATGAAGAAAAAGGATGGCTTGGGTTTTTTTCCCCATGACAGTGGTGGCACATTTTTTTAAATTAAACTCAAACTAGGCAAAAAAAAAGGAGTTTGAAGAGGATTTTAGACAAATTGTATTTGTCTTCTTACATATGTCTAAACTTTTTAGCTCTGTGTGAATTAGGTTTTTCTAGTTTATTGTTGAGTTCCTCTCAGAAATAGCAACTGCTCACACATTTTGTATAGGAATTGGTAGTGCAGAACATTCTGGTATTTCTTGATAACCATCAAAAATCCTATATAATGTCACTTCATAATTTAATGGTATTCTACATCAGTGAAGTGTATATAGTTACGCCATGTATTGTCCAAAGTAAATGGTAAAATATGCAGTGTTTGTTACTTCCTTCAGTGGCCAAGTTTAACGAAGAAACAAACAAAATGAACTTCAGATCTTATTAAGGAAATAGAAGACAATATTTTGAATACTATCTGTGTCATAATATCAACAGAGAAGCCAGAATTAATTCCTTACGTTTCAAACTAATTTGTTAAATATTTTACCTGTTCAAGTTAGTAAGGAATAAATTGTTGAAAAAAATTTCTGAGATAATGTACTTAAAATGAAATCTGCAACAGGACATAGAAAAAGGACTTTTAAACTTGATAAATCAATGAATTTTCTTGCAATGACTGTAAAGTTATATCTTTCAGAACTACTTTGCACAGTTTCAAATAGTTTCAAGACATAAGCTGTTTAGAAACACATCAGTTTCTAAAGGAAACATAGATTCTGAAATGAAAGCATTTGCAAAATGCATACATAACTTTAAAAAGTATCAGTGAAGCACAAAGAACCTATAGACAAATTTCCTTACTATGCAGAAAAAATTGTGATATAAAATCAAAGTAAATGTAGTACATTTATAGTATTTTTGATACTTGAATTAAAAAAAAAAATCATATTTTACCTATTATAATACATTGTTTAGACATTCCTCAATCCAATTTCATCATTCAAATGGGCCCTGAGAGTAATACACTGACCACTCATAGACAGGAAATAGAAGCTTTGGAAAATCTCAGTAGAAAGGAATAGGTTATTCTCCAGTTCTAGTCAGATCCCAATTTACATTTTCCCTTCGAATCCTACAATTGCAAACTTTTGACTTTGCAAAGGATGAAATATTCCTTCATTTCTTTCTGTGTAAACTGGTTTTTAGGGCTATGGCAGATCAGATGTCACACTTCATCTCACAAATACTAGGATTTCATTACTAGACAGAAATGCATGATATATTTTGGGATACTTGGAAAAGAAATTACTACTTAACTGTTAAGTATTATTAAATTACTCCTAATTTTAATTGTATAGATTTCAATTCCCTTAAATTTTTCAGAATACATAAACATAAGCTGAATTTCCTCTATCTTATATGTACATGTTATCATTATTTCAAAACCAGCTTTGAGAACATGTACAAAATCTGTTTCTGTCTCTGACCAGCCAATATTTCTTGTGGTTGATAATAGTTTGCAAACTCAGTACCTTATGTTTAAAAGACAGACTCTGTAAGACTGTTATATTTACCTGAACTGGAAGCTTCTGCACTGGGCTGAAAACAACTTCTGTGGGTATAAATGCAGACACATTGAGAATCCTCTCAAACAAGAAAATGAAGTAGATGAAGAATTATTCCATGCAAGACCACCCTTCAGGGGCAGAATTGTGGTGGTGCAAGGTAGGGAGGTGCTCACCTTACTGCCCCTTCAAAATGTTGGGGCCCTGAGGGCACCAATAAGGCTGTCTGGCCTTCCCATTCCAGCCTATTGGGAGCCCCATTTCAGTCCCCAGCCTGGGGTCACCAGTCCCTGCCCCAGGGATGCAGTAGGATGCAGGTTTCCAGATTCACTGCAACCCTGCACTGCCCGGCCCCAAGGGGGGGGGTCCTGTGGCTCCTGGCACCCTGGAGCAGGGTCAGGAAGCAAGGCCAAGCAAGGAAGCTGCTGATGGGATACTGTGTTCTTCTGGCACTCTTCTTCTGCTGTATCATCAATTGATGACACTGCACAAACTTGCATAAACTAAGCTTGTATGTACACCCAACTTGTCTAAAAACAGAGACATGAAGCCTAGAAACCACAGATGGCTTCAAATATTATTAACTTAAATGTATTCCCATAAGAATCAGGAGCATCAAACTACTCCTGTGTATAACATTTGCAATTCACTAGTTATAACGTGAATTTTATCATGCAATTAAACAGGAAAATCAAAGAGCTGAAACATAGGATTGTTAGAAATTGAAATAATTTCTGTAACCTGAATTCACCTGCCTATACACATGCGGAATGACATTTAAGACCTGAACACACACTTAGGATCCCTGCTACAATCAGTGCTTACGGTTGCAGAAATTATGTGTGTTTACGTTGAAAGCAAAGAGGAAATGAGAAAAAAAAAAGGTCTTATGATTAAGGTAAAATATGATGGAGATGTGTATCCTTTTCCTCCCTTGTGATTCTGTTCTTAACAAAGTTCTGTCTGACAATATTTGTAATGCTGTTTCTTTGCCTTACAGAAGCAACTTGAAGCCATATTTGCAGAATTTCTGGATTCTTTCACTGCAATTTAAACTAATTGAATCTGTGCTTTGCGTGTATACAGCTATATTAAAATGCTGAGTGCTAAAAAATAAAGTTCATACTCTTCTATGCTTGACAAGCAAAACTAACACACTTTTTTCTTAATTTAGTTTTCCTCTCTGCTTATAAACACAACAAATGGAAAACTAGTGCCACCTAATCTCAGGGTCATTGTGAAAATGCATTAATACATGGCTAGGAAGTGTTGATGTTATCATGGTAAATAAGGTCCAGTTAAAAAAGATTTTAAAACTGTTAACAAAAGAGATAAAAACACATATTGCTGTATGAGGTGTGATTCTGTGGGGAAAAACAGTACAACTACATTCAACTGACAAACAGGAGGAAAAATTGAAGTTGTGTTATGAACTTTCCCTTTTTTGAGCTGTTTAGAACTCAACTTCAACCTTAATATTCTTAACAAAGTAGGACCAAGTAATTAAAATTAGTATGTAAGTTGAAGAAAGTAAATTATGCTTTTTAAAAGGGGGTTTTTCAACTAAAATTATTATTTACTGAAATCTTTTTTCATAGTTTCTAAACCCAGCCATCTGGCAATATTAAAAGAAAAGGAAAATTGTCTCTTTCTTACAAGGTACCAATTTGAATTTAAAAATCATAGGATTGCTTCATAATTGCTTGAAGTTTGAACATTATTTCAGTTACCAGCAATCAGCTGTTTAAAAATAGTGTCCTTAAATCACAGATCTATATTTTTTCTGGACCATTTTCCCCTTAAAATTGACTTGACATTTAAAACATCAGCTTTTTCACAGTGTGGATCCCATCTGTAATTATGCTGCAACCCACTCAGCCACTCAGCTCTGTCCTTGCTATAGCAATAAACTTGTTAAAAGAACACATGCTTATGGATAAAATGGATAGCAATGTAGCGCACACACAAAAAAGAAAAAGAACAAAAGAACAAAAGATAAAACATGAAGATTTTTTTAAATAACTGGGCTGCCTTACAGACACCCATTACACCATACAGTGTGGTATATAGTATTTGTACAAGAAAGGCACATTAGACAGTGGAGTCTCTCCCCTGCTTGAGTAATTACAGGATCAACAGTAATCAACCTCTCTCTCATCCAATACTAACATAGTGGAAACATTCTCTTAATCTTATCTCATATATTTCATTTGTAATAGAGAACAAAAAACTAGTAACAGTATTTGCGTCCACTTGTCATAACTGGATAAAACTTTATGTTAGGGAATGATGATAAAAGGTCTGAGTTTCCCTGCTTGCAAATTTTATTTGGAGGGTTAGCATTGCAAAGACTCTAAATAAATGCTTCAGGGATCATGGTACATGTGTTTGATCAACCTGTTTACACACAAATGTTATACTAATTCAGTTTCTAGAGTTACTTCTAATTTACAATACCATACAGATGGAATTGGAGAAAGTTAGCCTGTGATCACGTGTCTACCCAACTTGTGGTACCTGGGCCAGCTGGTTTAAAATTTGCCTAAATTTTTCAGTTCTACTGAACCATCAATTGTGTAACTGAGATGCAGACATAATTTCCTCTTTACTTGCTTGCCTCTGTATTGATTTGCAAATCTCACCATGCAATTCATGCATTCATATAAACTGATATGGAAAAAAAATGAAAATAAATTTCCAACTGAATTTACGTACATACAGGTCTTTTAATGAGCAATGCAAGCTGTGAACTTTTGTTTAATTGATTCTGTGCTTTCTATTTGCATTCACCTATATCAAAGAAACCTTAATATTTTCAATTACTGTGTAATTCATACCTGTGTCTTTTGCAAATGCTCATGTATTTGTGACAATAATAATGCAGTACATTTGTCCTCCAGTCAGTATATAGAAATTTTATGAAATTTGTAGGAATTTAGGCTGAAATGTGTTTGGAATTCACTTGCATGTTCAAAACCTAAAAGGTAGAAACTGATATACAAGAAGGGGTATGTAGGAAATAAGAAACTAGACTAAACTGTAAAGAAACCATAGTTCAATTTTGTTTTCTATTCTAAAGTTTCAAAATTACATCTGACTATTAACTTCTTGAGGAAACTCCCATTACAAGCTAAAATATTGAAGAAAGAACATCCTTAAAGTGTTGCCAAATAAGCATGAGTTTTCTTGCTGTAAGAAGTTACTTGCCTAATTCGGAAGTTGGTGGCAGACAGCCAAATTTGCTTCCTAGATGTTAAGACTACACCATAAAATATCCCTAATGTAGTTTTCAACAGTTCTGTTTATCTCCCTGGGGATAAAAGAACCTGCTGTTTTGAAGTGTCAAATTTTATACTGTGTTGCAGTGAGTTATTTTTATTTATCTTCCATTTTATGTTTTTCTGAGGCATATACAAAAGTAATCTTCAAAGAGCTATTTGTACTATTTCAAATTTTTTCATATTTAAGCATTGGTTTGAAGAATCATCTGGAAAAAAACACATAGAGCTTACATCCTGGACATTATACTCAGACTGTACACATCTAATAGATTTTTCATCATTTTTTTTCACCTTTTGGAAGACAAAAGAAACCTATCATTCTAAATCAGATTTTAAATGATACTGTATGCTACTTGAGAACAGAAGATGTTTGGGTCATATTTAACTACAACTTCTTTTCTATGTTGTGTAGATAAGAAATATTCAGGTTGTTTCCGGTTTAATTGTCTGCAAAGATTTGTGGATGCTGAGATGGCCTAGGGCTAAGTGTCCCATGCTTAGGATCTCCTGAGTCCAGCAGCAGAGGCAGAGCTGCCAGGAATCAGGAAAGGAGTTGTACTGTCCTGAACACATGCCACAAAGCCTGGTGATGCACATGGTATCCAAGTGTCTCCAGTAAAATACAGTTAGCATAATCTCCTTTTGGGATCCCCAGTCATTAAAACTGACAGGTATGTTGCACACAGGTAGGCAGTTCTAACATCACGTCTGTGAGGAGTTGCTCTTTGGCAAGAGAGTCCTCTGGGGACCTCTAGCCCAAACCATCCTTCATCATTTGTTTCCCTTACTGAGCGTGGGAGATTGGAAAATCAGACTTTTAAGTTAAAAAACCCAAACAAACCAAACCTAAAAACTGCATACATGAAAAAGCCTTTCCTGTTCCACTTGAATGAACAAAAGAATATGATTCCTTAAAATTCACATTTCCTTGATAGTCTTGAAGTTGAATTTCCATCAGAAAGTCATTAAAGTAGGAATTGCCCAAATATAAATGTTCTTTTTCTGGTAAGCAGAACTTTTAGCTGCTCGCACAGCTGAGCCCTGCAAATCTCTTTAGCATATATTTAATTTGAAGAAGCAGAACTACTGAAAACAAAAAGAATTCATCTCAGATGTGCTCAGAGATGTATCTAAGAATCCATAAAGGAGGTTGTAGCATGAAATCCTAGTCTTTGGCTAGATGTCAAGGTAGAAAATCAGTGCTTATCTGATTCATCAGTGGCTTTGTTTGAAATCTGAATTAGTAGCATAGATATGACCCGTGAATAAGTAGATGTTTTCACTCATTTATAGGCATGTATTTAAGTGCATGTAGCAGAGCTGCAGTAGAAATACTGATCTTGTACTTGCTTCTGTGCAGTTGTTTTGGGGAAAAAAATAGGACAAAGCAATCTTGGGAACTATTGTTAAAATTATCAAAGTAAAAAAAGGTGGGAAAATAAAGATTTTTCTGTAACAATTGTTAGGGACTATGATGCAGTTAGTATAAACTAGGATGTAACACTATCTGTTCATATTTAAACTTATGTAAATGTATTTTTACAATTTAACTTTACTGTCTCTTAAGTTTGCGCACATAGTGAAAAGCACAGTTATTCTAAATGTTTTATTTTTCTACTTTATAAACAGTGTAATTAGGAAGAGACCTTCATATCATTTGATATGAAGAGACCTTCATATCAAATATGGAATTACAACCATATCCTTCATCTCTGAACTTTGTGAAACTCATTAGTACTCACTGCAGAGGAGATTAAGCAGCTGAACTGTGCTTTGTAATAATAAATTATTAAACTGTCCCTTTGCAGCTTTTCCAGATATTGGTGGCAATGATTATCAAGCTTTTCAGGGTTAGCGTTACTTTCATTCATGAAAATGGCTGATTGCTCCTTTGACTTTCAAGCATTCTTATTTTTATGCATTTTGCTAGTTCCATAATTTTTTGACAATTCTCCCCTCATTTGGTATTTTAATCTAAGTTATTCCCTACTGTGTCATTGTACTTCTCTCTACTCCTGTGCTATGCTGTCCCCAGGCTAACATGAATAGCATTATGTACATCTCTGAGGTTAGATGCAAATCTAGACTAACATGTCTTTGTGAACATGGGCTTTAACATCTCTCTTATGTCCATTCAAAATGTTCAGATACTGTAAACTGGGATAAACTTAATGCATTACCAGTCGCTATACCACAAGAAATAGCACATATTCTCATACCAAAAGGTAGAGGATATACTTATATATGTGTCTGTCTGACACTTGCATTCTACAGGCAGTAAAGCATTCTCTATGAAGTAACTGAGGTCCAGAAGCAGAGACATTTAAAGACCAAAGCCAAATTGGTGCTTAGATGCTGTGATGGATAATACAGCAACTGTTGCTATTATAGGAAAAAGATTGAGAACCAGTCATTTCAAACACTCTGAATCCACAAAGGGGGAAAATCAATGTCCAGCCTTAATTAAGAAGTAGTGCTAAACTACCCAATTCTATATTTTCTGTCAAATGTAATAATTTACAGATTCACGTGAACTAAAAGATCTAAACACAATTCACAGGGAAACATGGCATTGAATGACCAAAGGAAGGGCATGTTAGGGAGTCTAGAAGGCAACGTGTGCCATGAAGGAAGGGGAGCTGGGAATGAGGATGGCAGCAAGGCAGCTGGAGCAGTGGCCTCACTTGCAAGGTGTCAGGATGTTGAACAAGGAAAATCAGGGTCAGAATCAGGTCTGGAAACAGTCATTAGGGCCAGTGTTAGGCCAGTGATCATCCAGTAAGTCTACTGTGATGACTCAAGGTCATACCAGCAAGCCCAGATCTGGGTAAGAGAGGTAGAGGACGGGGTATAGATGTAGCTGTCACAGCTGTGATGTAGCTCAGGTGGGGATCAAGCCAGAAGGTCTCTCACTAAAACCAACCCCTAGGGAAAAGGAGGTTAAGACCCTCATTTCTAGCTCACTTCCAAATAGCTCTTGTCAGTGAAGGAGCTGCCCATGGCCTTAGCCAGCTGAAGTCCTTAATTTAGTGTAACTAAACTCATGGAACAGGAGATGCACTCAGGACTCTGTCAGGAATAGTTTTCAACTCTGTTGAGTCAATGGATTATTTAATAAATCACAGGAGATCATATGCAGTCTAGAGAGCGTAATTTGTATATCAGAAGAAAACCAATGCTTATTTGAGTTAAGAAGTGCACCCAGATGAACTTCTGGATGAAAGTGAATAAAATGGACTTTGGGATAAGACATTAAATCTGCCTGAACTCCTCAGAGAATTGAAAGGAGAACAGGTGAAATGAACTAACAAGCTTGTCCAAGATGAATATCTGAGGGTAGTCCCTGAGGGCTAAGTCGTGAAATGTGTTCTGTGAGAGAAAGGACATTCTTTCTCATGGATGGGTGCTTTTATCAGAGTGTCCAAATAGAAGTGCAGCATGAGGCACAAAACTGAAATTGTGACCGCCATCTTGTAAGAAGCAGAAGGCAAATCAACTGAAATGAGAGAGATGGAGAGAGATATTTTTAAGAGGTAATCTTGACATAATCATATTAAATGTGATTATTTTTTCTTTTCCTTGTTCATCTGTGTCTTTATAAAATTAGTTTTTATAAAAAAACTGACTGAAGGGACTGAGGGGACTGAGGTTCTTAAAAACCCATTTTGAATCCTTCAGAACATACAAATTGTGTAATCTCAATCTAAAAAATTTCTAACTCCATTCAAACTGATTAGGAAAACACTGCATGTAGAATGAGTTTGGATTCCTATAATAAGAATAAATAATATTTGAATTTCATGGTAAAGTCTTCAATGTTTTTTTCTTCCCCAAGAATAATCCCATATGAAAAATATAAACAAGTCAAAGGGTTAATTATTTTTTAAATTTATGAAATCCTATTCAGAGTCAATAATTCAGTAATGACATCACAGATCTTTTTAAAGATGTCTCCCTGTTTGTGACATACAGTCATCCAGTTAGAAAACTGAAACAATGCAATTTGAGTTATATGCTCAATTACAGTTACTACTGCAATTTCAGTACAAAAAGTAAACTACTCACAACCAGTTTGTGGAGTTTCAGACAATGCAAACAAAGAAAAAGAACTAAAAATATATTCTAGGCCCTGAAAAGAATAGTGCTATGTCTCCGGACATGCAACAAGTACTGTGTAAAACTTTTACTAGGACTTCTTCACTTCAATTTATATTAATATAGGCATAAAAGAATCCAAATTTACAAATTTATGGCTTATACAAGGTTAAATTATAATGGACACTGAGGAAGAACAAGCTTATTCCAGGGAAAAAATAATATGTTGTGATATACTCTTCTACTGTATTGGCTAAAAAATGCAGAAA